>NC_057811.1:197406059-197633654 GCF_018294505.1 Triticum aestivum | reverse complement strand
CATCCATTTAGTTTAAGTGTTACAACTCAAAGAACCAAATGTATCAAAAGCGAGAGTTGTAAGCACTTGGCAAAAGTATAGCAACCACCCATATGGACCCGCTTGAAGACTATCAACTCATATGCTTATCCTTTTTCAAGCGGGTCCATATGGGTGGTAGCTATACTTTTGCCAAGTGCTGACAACTCTCGCTTTTGATACATTTGGTTCTTTGAGTTGTAACACTTAAACTTGATGGTCGTCTGCTACTTTTTCTGCTATTCTGTGATGCGACGATAAATTCCGCATGTGCGATGATAAATCCCGCATGAAGTCATTTCGCAGACGTCCATTTTTCATTGTGCATGTCATTACCTTCGTTATATCCTTTCATGCATGATGAATTGTCTTCATTAGTTGAAGAGGATCTCCACAAGTACAACCTGCCATGTGCATTTGCATTCAAAAGCAAAATACTTATATGCACATCTTCAGGGGGGAGCCTTTTTCTACTTATGAAGGTAATGTCTTAATCCTTTACAATTTCACATACTCTTATCCCCGTTGAAACTTCAACCAGTTTGTCTTCAATCACCAAAAAGGGGGAGATTGTAAGTGCATCTAGTGCCACCCCTAGTTGGTTTTGGAGTATTGACGACAAACCTGGTTGAGGGACTAATGGTTTGTGAGAATTGCAGGATAACACAGGTAGTAGTCCCTCATTGATTCGGTTTACCTACCGGAGATGACCCCTAAAAATGTGTGAAGACATTGAAGACAATGGTGGTATGTGAAGATATTCACAACGAATATTATGACACGAGAGACATTCACGTGAAGACTATGGAGTGCGAAGACATAGCTGTTTTGTAGTTTCCTTTTCTTCTTTGTTGAGTCATAGGAACCACCGTACTGTTAAGTGGGGTCCAAGTGAACAAAGTCAGAGTGACTGAAGTGATGCTCAACCAAAATCCTATGTCTTCGAGCGAAGACAATGAGAGAAAATCTTATCTAGAATCGGATAAGTCAGCTTTACTTGTATCCCAAGTCAAGCTGCCGCGTGTGTTTGAAATCTGACCGTTGGAACACGTGTCAGTTCCTTAGTGACCCAGGGTCATTTCGGACAAATCAGGTCGGGTTGCCTAGTGGCTATAAATAGCACACCCCCTACACCATAAATTGGTGGCTACTCAGAGTTAGTGCACGGCTTTTGTCGTTTGAGAGCACCCCACCTCGAAGCCTTTGAGAGAGAGAAATCCTTGCGAGGACAAAGCCCAAAACACCCAGAGCCAAAGAGTGTTAGGCATCACTCAAGTCTTTCTGTCCACGTGACCTAAAGACTTGTTACACTTGAGGACTGTGAATCCTCCAGCCGGTTAGGCATCGCGTTCTGAGCATCCAAGAGTCATTGTGCATTGCCGGTGAACGAAGTCTGTGAAGGTTTGGAAGTCTACCTTGAAGACTTACCAGAGTGATTGGGTGGGGACTGGGTGTCCTTAGCTCAAGGGGAATAAGGTGAAGACACGGTCTTCTGAGTTGAATCTCAGCCTCCCTAACCAGAAGTACAGTTGCCACAACAACTGGAACTGGTCCAACAAATCACTGTCCTCACCAAGCAACTGGTTTTTATCGTCTCCCTCTCTTTACTTACAGTTTGTCTTCGTGAAGTCATTTGCATGCTTGCCTGATCTGTTTGACTTCACTGTGTGATGACTATTGTGTTTGGCTTCATACTCTCTTCCATCTTGATCCATACTACCTAGCTGCTAATAGTATTTGTGCTTTAGCTTCATTACTTGCTTGACTATGGCTTGTCTAGTGTAGTCTACCTTCCGCTGCATGTCAATAGGTTCATTTCTATCGTTTGTCTTCGAAACTCCCATGTTTTGAAGACTTTCATAAAAATCGCCTATTCACCCCCCCTCTAGTCGATAACTAGCACTTTCACTACATCTCCCACACCTAGGGGGAATTACTCACACATCATAAGAGGGAAATCAATCACAACAGAGATAAAACCCATGAAAACCATATCGATAATACCAGGAAAATCCACAATAAGATGAAATGGGTAATTCAAATAGTCTTGATCTCTAGTGAGATTGAGTAAAGATACAATTGTTCTCCCAAATTGGAATTCCTCTTACAATAGCAAAAGGGGTGATGATGATGATGGAGATCAAAGGACCAAAACTAAGAAGATTTTCAATAGTTCCTCAGATCCTCTCTTCTCCTGTTCTCAGTAGTGTGGTGGTGGCTAGGGTTCTCTTTTTTCCCCAGTCCCGTCATGAAACTGGCTTGTATAGACGTGGTGGATGATACTTCTTGAGCTTGCGTTGATTTTTTCCTTGAAGAGGAAATGGTGATGCAGCAAAGTAGAGATAAGTATATATCTCCCTCAGTTAAGAACCAAGGTATCAATCCAGTAGGAGGTACAAGCAAGTCCCCAATAGATGCACCTGCACAAACTAACAAACACTTGCACACAACATGAAACAGGGGTTGTCAATCCCTTCACGGTCACTAGCAAGAGTCAGATCTAATAGAGATAGATATAAAAGATTAGTAAAAGGCAAAATAAAGTATGTATAAATAAATTGCAGCAAGGTATGGTTTAGTTTTTGGTTTTATGGATCTAAAAATATATGATGAGAAATAGACCCGGGGGCCATAGTTTTCACTAGAGGCTTCTCTCTTCGAATAACACATACGGTGGGTGAACAAATTTCTGTTGAGCAATTCATCGAAAAGCACAAAGTTATGACAATATCCAAGGCAATGATGATGAATATAGGCATCACCTCCGTGACAAGTAGACCGACTCATGCCTGCATCTACTACTATTACTCCACACATCGACCGCTATCCAGCATGCATCTAGTATATTAAGTTAACAAGAACAGAGTAACGCCTTAAGCAAGATGACATGATGTAGAGGGATGGATCCAATCAATATGGTAAAAAACCCATCTTCTTACCTTAATGGCAACAATACAAATACGTGCGTCACTACCCCTACTGTCACTGGGTGAGGACACCGCAAGATTGAACCCATCACAAAGCACCTCTGCCATTGCAAGAAAAACCAATCTAGTTGGGCAAACAAAATCGATAGATCGGAGAGAAATACAAAGCTATCTTAATCATGCATAACAGAGTTCAAAGAAGACTCAAATAATAATCATAAATATTTTGATCATAAATCCACAATTCATCGGATCTCAACAAATGCACCGCAAAAGAATATTACATCGATTAGATCTCCAAGAACATCGAGGAGAACATTGTAATGAAGATCAAAGAGAGAGAAGAAGCCATATAGCTACTAGTTATGGACCCGTAGGTCTGTGGTAAACTACTCACACTAGTACAACGAGGTGCAATACAAATGGTTTTTAACCTCTTTCCGAGACGGCATTTGGAACCGTCGCCTAGTGAGTGTGGGCGATAGGGCGGTCCTTCCCACACGACCCAGAAACCATCGGGGATATGCCCTCCTGACACACATGCTCGGCAAAATGAGGTCTTATGCGACCGGTGAGCGACCAAATACGGTTATACGTACAGTAGTGCTAAAAGATACAATTATACAGGTGAAATCACTTCCGGTCGTAAGTACATCCCACACAGTCAGTCCCCGCTAAACGTTTCCGTTCGTACATACATCCCACAGAGTCTCTCCAAGGAAATGTTTATGTTCGCAAGTACATCACACACAATTTTCCTTGTTAAATCATTTGTGATAGCGTTTTCATTGCACACGGTATTAACAATTTTATCATTTGCGTTATTGAATGCATCACACACGGTGCGTAGAAGAAACTGTGTGGCAAAGGTTGTCCATCACACACAGTTTTTATGTGGTAAACGTTTGCGCCAGGTGGCCTAACGCAAACAGTTTTCAAGAGGATGTCGTGTGTGATTATTCATTAAACTAACACGGTTTATTCCTAGAAACTGTGTGTGTTATTGAATGCATCACACATGGTGTTTTCTCAATAGCCGTTTGCAATAGAAAAACCCAATTAGCTGGCTAATTATTTTATTATTAATAAGCCATTTATTAATCTAATTGACATTTCATATTAAGCACACAATATATTTCATTTTCATAATTGAAAATACATCAGAGTACAACATCATATAGCTTCAGCACTCAGCTACCCCATTACACAACTACACCAGCACCAAGTTTCACATGCAACATCTATAACCTTTCGAAATTAGCATCATAGACGGTACATAGACAGATGTATCTCATCTGGAAATCTGCCGAAGCAGAAGGCGGATATTGAGCCCTCTTTGATGTTGAAGGTCTTTGCATCTTTAGGCAAATGCCTGTGGATGGTTGGCCGTCCATCCTTCGTCCTCTTCAGGAACACTTCAATATTGAACCATGGGTGTTGTATGAATTGCTTCCTCGCCTTCTGACCGTACAGGTGGTTTGAGAGGTAATCATCAGTGAACTGCTTTGGAAAGGCCTGAAAACAAGGATGTGCATAAATATCTTCTCTATATTGGAAATGGGGCAAAGGAATAAAAAAAGGCAAGATATAATAGTTAGTACCATCCTGTAGTGAACTGATGTATTCTTCATTGTGCAGACAAAGATCTTGTTTTTGTCGCTAATTTCTTTATCCTAACAATCTTTCTAAGTTTCTTGACTTGACTGATATTCATGGACAACTCATTTCCCCATATGCAAAAAGGGTCGAACAGTGGGTCAAAACCTCTGACAGCAGGACCTACATGTGCAAGACCAAATTGTTAAAAATCTAAATATTAGAATGGTTCCTGCAATTGCACAATAATGTGCTATTAGACAAAGGACCATGCATGTGCAAACCTTGACTGTAAACCTCAGTGCTTCCCATTGTTTCCCTGCAACACATATAAGGTAGTTAGTCATCAAGTTAAGTGAGGGTTCGCATGCTATCAGTAAAATATGTTGATGAAAAATAAGAACATTGCAGATTCATCATATTAATTCAAGCCACATGGAAAAACCATTTATCCAAACCAAGCATGATTAAGAACTAGGAAATATAGCACTTGTATATGTTACCCATGTATTAAGTGCAGCCAAATTCGATTTATTCCTCACATGCACAACAATACAAAATTCTACCCACGACAATTGGACATCGCATTGCAGAATTGAACAAAGCAGTTAACTAAACACCACAACAAATGAACCAAACATTAACTGAGCACCACATTGCACAATATAACATACTCCTAATAGAAGATCAGACATTTAACCAAACCAAGCATGCTTAACAACTTGGAAATATAGAGATTGTATTTGTTTCTCATGTATTTAGTAGAGCCAAATTTGATTTATTTCTCACATGGTATACAATGACAGAATGCACCCACAAAAATTGAACATCGCATTGCAGAATTGAACCAAACAGTTAACTAAACACCACAACAAATGAACCAAACGTTAACTAAGCACCACATTGCACAATATTACATACTCCTAATAGAAGATCAGATAGTTAACCAAACCAAGCATGCTTGACAACTTGGAAAATTGCACCCTGAAGAATTGAACATCACATTTGCAAAATTGAACCAAACAGTTAACTGAACACGACATTGCACGACATATAGAACATATACACTAGAGTAGAAGATTGCATGGTAAAAGTAGATAGCACAATTCACAAGAATTTGTTAAGGAAAGGCAGTAGCTAGCAAACTAAACATGGGTCCTTACAGTGAGCTAATAAGACAATCTACTCCTCATTGTCGGAGATATTGATGACGATTGGCTCCTTGGACATGGAAGAGGGCAAGGCCTCCGCATCGTGGGTGCCCTCGTTGTAGTGGTGAGTTGTCTGACCCGCTTCGGGAATGTGCACGCTCTCGAGATGAGGTAAGCATGTGCACGCTGGGAAAACACCTCATAGTCTTCGTCGAAGGCATCAACAATGGCCTCAAGGAAACGCCACGAACTGTCGTTTAAAGCAGCCAACTGCATCGTGGTTTCGAAGCGCGAGGCGTCGACGGTGGCCTCGACAGCGAGGTGCTCCTCCAAGATCTGGGGCTCGGCACGAATGGCAGCCATCGCGACCTCATCCGCGTGTGCGGCCGCGATTTGCTTCTGCGCTGCCAAATGCTCCTTGAGATCCTAGCTATACTGCGCACACCATGGCTTAGGGCAGCGCTTATTTGGTGGAGGGGTCGGTGACTTGGGTGGAAGGTGTCGCGCCGGCGGTCGGGGCATGTGGGATGTGGAAGGCGGAGGAGGATGGGGGTCGGGCGTGGATTACCTGCCTGGATAGGTGAGGCCGACCAGCATGAAGGAGGGTCGCCGGCGAGGAGGCGGCGCTGCAAGCAAGGAGTGAAGGTTTCAACTTGTAAAGGAAGGCGGAAACAGGGGAAATGTGGCTTTTGGTAACGGGGAGGGGGCGGGGAGGTAGATATTTCCGCAGAAGACGAAAATTTGGAATCACTTCAGCAATAAAACTGGCTCGCAAAGTGTCATCAGACACGGCCCCTTATTCAGAACTGTGTACGATATGTGAACATCACAAAAGATTCAAATAGCTTAACACGTGTGTGATGAGTTTGAACGTCAAAAATTTTGGTTTGACTTTCCCTGGTTACAGGGGTCATCCACGCCAGTTCATAATTTGGGTACACAAATGAGACTACAGCACACCCACACTTCTTAATCGAGCAAGTTCAGCAATTAAACAGAGCTAGCTGACCTAAACTTACTCTAACTAATTAAAGACCGACGCTCTTAATTAAACAAAACAAAGAGTACTAATACGGCTGGTGCTCGTTGATCTCCGCCGCCGCCTCCATGTCCAGCTCGCGCCCAACGGCTCCTATGGAAGGGGCTCCATGGCATCAATCGCACCATACTCGGCAAGCATCTCACCATCCGCGTCCACCATATCTTTGGAATAGGACGCCACGAGCTAGGCATGGTCAGCCATGATCTAGGCTTTGGCAGGCTCTGTTGTGGCAAGGTATGCCGTGCAGGAACGGATGGCTGCTCGAACGCTCTCGGCGATTGCCAACTCTTCGGCCGTGGGTTGCCGACCATTGTCGGAGAAACTTCGTTCGATTTGTGCGGTGACCGCCATAAGCTGGGCGTGGACGGCCTCGACATGGTCGTGGGCGACCTCCATTAGGGCTATGGCCGCTGCTGCGGAACGGACAGCTGTTGTGCCGCTCTTGCCAGTTGCTATCCCCGAGGCAGATACTGCTGCCACCGCCTGAGAAGCAACATCGGCCGTTTGGGCTGCCTTGGCAGCCCTCATGAAGCTTGTTAGCACGCGCCTAGCGGCTGCGGCCGCGCTCTCGCTGGAGTGGGCCGCCGAAGTTGCCCTCACGACGCGGGTCCATGTCCCCATCTTTCACCAGCGATGATTGAATAGTGAAATGATATTTGAGGAGCGGGCTAGTGTGTTTGACACTCCGACGGTGCTCCAAGATATTTTGCGCTGCATCTCACACGGTTGGTGATAATAAACCGTGTGCGATCTACTTGATTTTTCATCTTGATTTGAATTAGATAATGGGGTCACAACTGCATGGGATGGTGTTTGAATTGCTAGAACTTTTATCTGCAGTGAACATGCAACTATAGGTGTGTCGTCAAAAAAAATGGAATTATTCAGGGTTCGTTTGGACGTTTTTATACATTAAATTGGTTTTGTAGGCATTTCAGGTGCATAATTCAAATTTGAACTACATGCACATGCTCCAGTGCATATAAAAGGGTTGAAAAATCAAATCTATGTCCTTTGTTGCATGCTTAGGTTCCCATGCAAGAAATGGGAATGAATGTCAAACACCTTGCCACCGTCACTCGGCCGCATACATTGAGATACCTGATTTTTAAATTCGAGTAAATCCAAAGCTCATTTGAAATTCAAGAAACTTGGCATGCTATCATGGAGTGGCGCAACATGTCGTGGTAAAATTTTCGTCCCATTTGGGGCAGGTTTGGGGATAAGCTTCTCAAGAACCAGAGCTTCTCACAAAACATTTCGGTAGGGAACGTGACACCTTTGGGGACTAAATGATACCCGTTGCCTCTTATTGCTTTCAAAACATCTCTAGTGTCAACATAGAACAACAGGAGTGTTGTGTTTCATTTTGGAATTTTTTGGGGTTCGTTTGGATATTTTTATACATTAACTAGGGTTTCTAGGCATTTTATGTGCATAATTCAAATTTGAACTACATGCACAACCTCCAGTGCATATAAATTGGTTGAAAAATCAAATATGTGTCCTTGGTTGCATGCTTAGGTCCTATTAAATGTAACGACCCGACCCGAAATCGGTCAAGTCTCTGTGTAGCTGTACCATCCCAAGACATGCTGGCACACACAGTACATTGATGCAAAGATTCAAAGTTCAATCACACCTGAATTTATTACACGATTCTCATATCGAGTCTTTATTACATCATAATAAATTCGGCCGAAGGCCAACTCATGAGAAAATAAACTAAATAAAGCTGCGGAAGCGTAGACGAAAAGCGAGTCCATCCGACTCCAAAGGGCAATCGCCAAGCGTGGATCGTAGCCTCACTCCTGGTCGGAAAACTCCTCTGCAACATAAGACGTTGCAGCCGTGTAGGTCAGCATTTTGAATATGCTGGCAAGTCATGAAGAGAGAACAACAATAAAGCTACTAATACTATATGCAATTTGGCTGAGGGGCTCTAAGTTTCATAGTTTTGCGAAAAAGCCGGTTTTTCCCTACAACAAGGACTTGTTTGCAATTGCTACAAAATTGTTGGTAGTTATTGAGATGGTTCCGCCAACCAATGTCTCGTTCCCAATTATTAAATAACCCCCTCAATTAATTTATTAAGTTCAGTGTTGAGATATCCGAAATACTCCAATTCCAGAGGCTCATTTGTCCGTAACGGGGGACACGGCTAATCGATTAGGTTGTTACTCTGCAGAGGTTTGTGCGCTTTACCCGCAAGAATCGTTCCCTCATTTAAGTCTTCGCACTGCCTGGTGTTTGAAAACGGGACGAACGATACAGGGTCTTCCGAAGAGTTCCTCTGGGCCACTGCCGGTGCCCATCCAATCCTACCGTTCTTCTACATCTCATAGCACCGTCCGGCCAGAGTCACGCCTAGGGTCAACCAAGCCAGAGCCCATAATGGCTTGCGGCTGCACAGGTAAGCTTCTGGTCAATGGGGTATCCATCGTCTCTTCGTGGCTGGGTGAAGCTTTCCGCAAGATGTCATGGCGCTTCTCCATGCATCCCGGCCATCCGCTGGTTTCTCCAGGGAGCCCGTCAACCGTCCTCCACCCAGTAGTGAATTTTGAAGTCCATCTTGAGCTTGACGTCATGGGGTTGTCATCATCTTGACTCTCACATCTCCCTTATGAATCACTCAACCAACCCCGTCTACGAGCATAGCAAAATAAACTACATCGTCCCGGGCATTGGTAACAAGGGAGAAGGGTTCATCCTACCTCATGATACTACCTAAGAACATAACTTAACAAAATTCTCCTACTGCATGCATGGTGGGGAGGTATAACTCTAATGCAATAAAATCATAAGTATTGTAAAAACATGATCAAATGACTTGCCTGGCTGACGGTCTTCGAAAGCTAGTGACTCGTAATAGCAGGCTTCGCACTCCGGAAATTCTACCGAGTCAAACAATAGCACAAATAAGTATAGCACAATATAACATAACAGCAAGTTGAAGTAAAACACCCACGTACTCAAACCAAAACCAAGGAAAAACTCGGAGAAAACAAATCAAGGTTTTCATCATATCAAGCAACAACTAAGAAATAGTTTTACACAACTGAAACCTTTCTTAAGAGAACCTAAGCATTGGTTTTGCTAACTAACAGAAGGAAAAACATCATACCAACTAGGAGCAAAAAGAATCACATCAAAAGCTATTATAGAACTCCTATTATGCCTAAAACAATGCTAGCAAAGAAAATAAAATTAAAAAAATTTATTCTACTGTAAATAAAAGTTCATCCTCTGTAGCTACAGAAGCTAATCTAAAATAAACTATAACATAACAAAAATAAAATTATTTACTAACTAGAACAGTAGGAAAACAGTAGCTAGCTAAATAAACAAGAAAAACTTGATTTGGACATAAAACTAATTGTTTATTAAATCTAAAATACCAAAACAGTTTCCTACTGCTAGGCATGGTCAAAACTAAGCAGTAGCAAAAAGAATCACTAAAAAATAATAATCCTAACTCGATTTATGGCAGAAAAACTAATCTGTCTAAATCTAATATAAAACTATTTATAATAATTTAAACATGGCTAAACATATTTTCTACAGAAACTACAACAAATTTGCAAACTAAAAAAAAAATTAACTAAAAATAATAAAGCGACTAAAAGAAATAGCAAAAACAAAAACAGAACTATTCTGCTAAAAAAACAGAAACTGAAAAAAACAACTAGCGCTGCTGGGCTATCTAACGCTCAGGCGTAATATAACCTAGAGGTGCCCGCGGCTAAACAGAAAACCGACCGGTTCGATCTAACAAAAAAAAACAACCGTAAGTAAAACCGATCTATTAAATAAAACCGTACCCCTTCGTTGTTTCTAATCTAGGCCATACATGCGAGATCCAACGGTGGAGGGGAGCTCGGGCTTACAGCGTCGGCGGCGACGAACGGAGACGACGGCGGCGGCTCGGGCGTTGGCGGTGCGGCGGCTCCGGTAGTCGGGGAGGTCGGCGAAGACGTCAGGCGAGTGCGGCGGCTCGAGGGGAGGTCGGGGGCGGCCTTGGTGGAGCTCGAGGACGTCGGAGTCGATCGGGGCGAGCTCGGGTGAGCTCCTGCTCCGGCGGGCGGCGGTCGAGCTCGGGGACGACGACTTCGGGGCTCCCTGGGAGAAGAGAGGATGTCAGGGAGATGGGCGTGGAAACGGCGGTTCCGGTGGAGTAGTAGGGAAGGGCAGGGGGTGCTCACCGGCGGCGAAAGTGGCGGTGAACCGAGGTGGCGGCGGCGAGATGCGAACGGAGAGGGCGCGAGCTACGGGCGTTGTTGAGCTTAGGGTTTTAGGGGGATCGAGAGAGGAGAGGCAAAGGTATTTATAGGACATCAACATGGAGGAGGGGGCGGCTTCGGAGCGCGATCCCGTGGAACTCGGAGGCGGCGGCGGCGGCGAACGCGCTCTGGCGCGGCATAGCGTGGGCGAGGGGAAAGAGAGAGGGCGGGCCCCGCGGGTCAGTGAGGGGGAGGGAGAGGGGAGCGAACGGGCGAGCGAGGGCGAGGGGGTTCGGCATCGGGCGCTGGGGCAGGCCGGCTCGGGCGTCGGTGGCCTGCGCCTGGCCCGCTGGTGGGCTGCGCTCGGCGCTGGCTGGGCCGGTTGGCCTGGCTGGCGCCTGGGGCTTTTTCTTTTTTTTTGAATTAGAGAGAAAGAAAAAATATAGAGAAATATATATTATTTTATATAGGACATATATATATATCAAAATTCTCAGGAGAATTAATCCTACAACGTGGACATTTTTCAGAGGTAAAACTCAAACTTAAAAAAAACAATTTTCTGGAAATCCCAAATAAAATTCAAATTCAAATTCAAACTTTTTGGCAATATTTTTCTTCTGACATTTTTGGAGTGTCATGTTTACTCCTCTCATACTTTTGCTCAAGTATTTGTCAGGCATTGTTTGAAATAAATTCAACTGCCAATTTGAATCCAAATTCCAACAAACTCAAAAGCTTCTGAAATAATTCAAATGTCACTCAATTCAAGCAATATGCATAGATGCTTAGCTACAATTGTAAAACATTCCAAATGGGAAATTTGGGATGTTACATTAAAGAAATGGAATGAATTTCAAACACCCTGCCACCGTCACTCGGTCGCAAACATTGAGATACCTGGTTTTAAAATTCTAGTAAATCCAAAACTCGTCTTAAATTCATGACACTTGGTATGCTCTCATTGAGCAGCATCAATATGTCATGGTAAATTTTTTGTCCCATTTGTGGCAGGTTTGGGTATAAGTTTCTCACAAACCAGAGCTTCTCACAACAAGCGTGATGGTTTCAGTAGGGAACATGCCACCTTTCGGGACAAAACGATATCCGTTGCCTCTTATTTATTTCAAAAAAATTCTAGTGTCAACATAGAACAACAGGAGTGCTGTGTTTAAATTTGGAATTTTTTGGGGTTCGTTTGGACATTCTTATACATTAACTCGGTTTCTAGGCATTTTCTATGCATAATTCAAATTTGAACTACATGCACATGCTCAAGTGCATATAAATTGGTTGAAAAATCAAATTTGTGCCCTTGGTTGCATGCTTAGGTCCCATGCAAGAAATGGGAATGAATTCCAAACACCCTGCCACCGTCACTCGACCGCAAATATTGAGATACTTGGTTTCTAAATTCTAGTAAATCCAAAACTCATCTGAAATTTATGAAACTTGGCATGCTAACATGGAGCGGCATCAACATGCCGTGGTAATTTTTTGTCCCATTTGGGGCACGTTTGGGTATAAGCTTCTCACAACCAGAGCTTCTCACACCAAGCGTGATGGTTTCGGTAGGGAACGTGCCACCTTTGGGGATGAAACGATATATCTTGCCTCTTATTGCTTTAAAAATTTTCTAGTGTCAACATAGAACAACAGGAGTGTTGTGTTTAATTTTGGAATTTTTCAGGGTTCGTTTGGACATTTTTATATATTAACTGGGTTTTCTAGGCATTTTATGTGCATAATTCAAATTTGAATTACATGCACATGCTCCAGTGCATATAAATTGGTTTAAAAATCAAATCTATGTCCTTCAGTGCGTGCTTAGGTCCCATGCATGAAATGGGAATGAATTTCAAACACCCTGCCACTGTCACTAGGCCACAAATATTGAGATACTTGGTTTTTAAATTCTAGTAAATCCAAATCTCGTATGAAATTCATGAAACATGGCATGCTATCATGGAGCGGCTTGAACATTCAGTGGTACAAAATTTGTCCCATTTGGGGCAGGTTTGGGTATAAGCTTCTCACAAACCAGAGCTTCTCACAACAAGCGTGATGGTTTCGGTAGGGAACGTGCCACCTTCGGCGATGAAACGATATTTGTTGCCTCTTATTCCTTTAAAGAAAATTCTAGTGTCAACATAGAACAACAGGAGTGTTGTGTTTAGTTTTGGAATTTTTTGGGGTTTGTTCGGACATTTTAATAAATTAACTGGGTTTTCTAGGCATTTTATGTACATAATTCAAATTTGAACTACATGCACAAGCTCTACTGCATATAAATTGGTTGAAAAATCAAATATGTGTCCTTGGTTGCATGCTTAGGTCCCATGCAAGAAATGGGAATGAATGTCGAACACCCTGCCACCGTCACTCGGCCGCAAACATTGAGATACCTGATTTTTAAATTCTAGTAAATCCAAAACTCATCTGAAATTCATGAAACTTGGCATGCTATCATGGAGCGGCATCAACATGCCGTGGTAAAAAATTTGTCCCATTTGTGGCAGGTTTGGGGAAAAGCTTCTCACAAACTAGAGCTTCTCACAACAAGCGCGTTGGTTTCGGTGGGGAACGTCACACCTTTGGGGACTAAACGATATCCGTTGCCTCTTATTGCTTTCAAAAAATTTCTAGTGTCAACATAGAACAACAGGAGTGTTGTGTTTAATTTTGGAATTTTTCGGGGTTCGTTTGGACATTTTTATACATTAACTGGGTTTTCTAGGAATTTTCTGTTCATAATTTGTGACACCCAAAAATTTTATTTGGTTTCTTTTTTCAAAACTTTTATTTGATTTGAGGGATGTTATTTAAAATTTCCTTCTAAAGAACTCTCCCTCTCAAAAAATTTCTTTTATGACAAGTGTTTTGTTTGGATTCACCCAAGACTTGATTTTTGGTCTTGGAGGTTTTTCCATCTTATATGGACTCAACACCAAATGTTTTTCATCTGGGAAATTAAGCTTTTGAAAATCATTTTAAATAGCCCTATGGCATTTGGAGTGATCTTTTCCCCTTTTCTAAATCTCCTCTTGCCATGACCTAAGTGGAAATCCCCTCCCAAAAGCCATCCCCCATCTTTGTGTCAAGATATACTTCAAATCCAGCAAGTTGAACCTCCCCATGATTTTTCTTCCATTCATTTCTTATCAAAAATATTTTCTGCCTTCTATTTTGATCCTTGGAGGTTTACAAAGGAACTACCATTTCTACTTTGAGTTTGGCCTCCAAACAAATTTCCCTGGCTAGTCCTTAGAGCCCTCAACCTAGATCCATGAAGATCCACTGGTCTCCAGTTCAAATATTTCAAATTGTACTTGCTGCAAGTTTGGATCTTATTTGCCAAATTTGATGAAATTCAATTGTTTTCTCCTCCTAAAAATCTGAGAAAATTCACGCAGCCTCCCGATGCCTTGAGAGGTCACCTCACCAAGCCCCAGCTCCAGAATTTTTTTTCTTCATGCCAAATCATTTCGTCGAACACCTGAAGGGCACTGTTTCTGTCAAGTTCAGAAGTTCAGTAAACAGTTTCAGAGCTACTGTCATTTTCTTCAGAACCTTTCCTCGATCTCGCCAGTACCACGGTGGCGCCTTGCTCCCTGTTCCCTCCTTCTTATCCCTGCGCCGCACGATCGCCTGGAGGCTTGCGGGCGTTGGCGACGAGCAGGAGGAGGTGCGCCACCCCGTGAGCGACGGCAGCAGCGGCCTTTGCGGCTCCCAGAGAGGCGCAGCATTGGACGGCGCCGTCCAGCGCCGCCCAATCCACTCACCCGTGCACGCTGCCGTCCATCGTCGTGAACTGCTAGGCGCAGAGCGCGCTCCCTGCCGCCGCCGTGCCCGTACGGCCGCCCCGTCGAGGATCGGCGCATTACGCCTAGCCCGACCGAGGTTTAGCGGTGGAACGGCACCAGTGATCCTCCCTGATGGTGCCTAGCCCCCTAAACCCCCTGCCCAACCTCTGCCTCGCCGTAATCGCTCGCCGGAGCTATCCCGTTCACGGCCACCCCCTCGGATCGCCTATAAAAGGAGGCCTCGAGCTCGAACTCGAACCCGCACCACCTCCACACACTACCAGTGCCATGCCAAGCCACTGGGCAGCCCCCGAGGGAGTCTTCTTCCCCAACTCCGGCCGCCTCGACCCGCTTCGGGACCCAGCTCGATTCACCCCCGTGCGTGCACCCCTACCTCTCAGCTCATGCCAGTAGTCTCCTCTTGCATCCACTCTTCTGACCCGCTCATCAATTTGGAGTTTGCAGCACCCACCGGAGTACTCCACCATCATCCGAACCACCGTCCGCCGAAGAAAGTGTCGCCGTCGACGTGGTGCTCTCCGACGACCAAGTCCACCACCCACCGACGCGGAAGAACAACCTGAACCTCTTGGTACCCTCCGATCTCTCTGCCTCGCCGTGATTCAACGCCGGTGACCACCGCAGCCTTCGGGCGCCGGCGAGCTCCGTTGGGAGTTTTAAACCTGACGGGTGGGACCCCCCCGTCAGCCTCTCTTCTTTTCTCCCTCGAACCGTTTTTTGAAAGCGCCTTCAGACAAAATGCGTTTTCTCTTTGGGCTGGCGCATTTCATTCCGAACCGTTTTCTGCTCTCTCAAACAAGTCCCTGGATCTTTTCTGTTTCATCACAGATTAGTCCTTGGACTAAAACCCTTAAATCTTTTTAATAAAAGATGCTTTTTGATTGATTCTTTTTCTGTCAGTCTTGGATTTTTGTCTAGTTTTTTATAGTATTTATTTGGAAAAATTTTGGAAAATTTTTTATGCACGCAACGATTTTCACGTTAGTATACGGTTTCGTTACACCGTAGGTTCTGGAGCCGCGAACTTCGCCGAGCTAGACTCCGACTTCTCCGAACCAGGCAAGCATGTTTGAACCTTTGATATGATAGGTGTTTTGCATGTTTGCTTGAATGGTTTGTGCATGGCATATGAGCATCGGTGAGTACTACGTTGCATGCAAGGCAACTGACCGTGTGTTTCGAAGTTACTGTGATCTTTGATGAGAGATGACCTGATCATGTGGTGACATGAAAGGTAGTAAGATGGTATTGTTGTAGCATGCCAGTCTTACGTCATCCGATAAACTCCGACGTTAACGTGGACTGAGCCACGTTACCGTTCTTCCCCTTTCGTGCTGCCACATGTTTTCTGCAAAGAATACGGTTTAGTAAGTTGCTAACCTCTTTCCTTGTACACACCAAATAGAGGGGCCGGGATGAGGGTTCCATGGCCCTGGATTAAAGCCAGTCATCCGGTCAGGGGGCATGGGTGTTTCCGGTTGGGACCGAGAGGGGGGCACCCCTTAGAGCGCGCGGTATAAATTTGATCCCATGCTACGCGAGGTTGTAGCCTCCCCGTCTCAAGGTTTTTCTTGAACGTTGCCGAGGGTGATTCCTGGCATCGGAATGTTGAATGGGTGTGTACTGGTTAGATGTGTTTCTCCTAAAACACCGTAAACGGAACTAGTCCCTTGTGACTACTGAAATCCGTTGGCTGTGGTTAAGAGTACAAACTCTGCAGAGTCAAATCCTTCCGAGTCATCGTGTCCATGGTCAAAGACGGTGGCCAGCATATCCATATCCATGTCAGTCCCTATGTCAGTCTCCATGGTAAATCCCCGGTGAACAAGTTCGAGTGGTAAACCCTGTTAAATCGTTATTCCTATGGATGGACTAACCTTTTATTTATTTCGTACCTGAATATCCCCGTGAAGTGATTTAATTTCATGAGCTATTGGAATATTAAGTCATGAAATATAAGCCCTTTATGTGATGTCGCTCAGACGTCCGACTGTGGCACTCTTGTCATTTACTTTCGATATAAGCCCTTTATGTGATGTCGCTCAGACATCCGACTGTGGCACTCTTGTCATTTACTTTCGATATAAGCCCTTTATGTGATGTCGCTCAGACGTCCGACTGTGGCACGCTCGTTGTTTACTTTTGATATAAGCCCTTTTCGTGATGTCGCTCAGACGTCCGACTGTGGCACGCACTGTCATTTTTTTATTCCATTATAAGCCCTTTATGTGGTGTCGCCTTGACACCCGACTACGGCATTATTATCTCATTTGTATCCTTTCGAGGAGTCATTCAGACACTCGATTGGCCTTCAGTATTACCTTGGGATTTCGGGAGGACTACCGCTCGACTTCCCTTTTATTTCCCATGCTTGGCTATCTCATTGTCTGAGTGCGCTCTATCATTCTGTTCATATGCATCATGTTTACATTTGTTATATCTTATGTCCGAACTGTCTTGCGAGTACTTTCATAGTACTCACCTGCCTTGTTGATTTGGCCAGATGTTGACGAAGGCGATCTCCTGGATGAAGAGTTTGATAGTGAGTCCGACGCCTAGAGGAGTCCCAGTCAGTCCCGTGCGATCCTGGATATTGGTCACTTGTATTATATACGCTTCCGCCACCCGCAATAAGTATTCTCGAGCCTCACTCCGACGCTCGAAGAGTGGTTAGTTTCAGGAGTCATGTCACCCACTTCACTGTGACATATCCACCACTGCTTTCATTGTGAGTCAGTAGTTAGGCCACCCTATCCGCCTTTATTTATTATCGGCGTGCTTGTAATAAATTGTTAAGCAGTCTCCGCTCAACCTTGTATTATATTTAGTACTCCTGGTTTTTTTCTTCTGTGATCAAGAAATTGTCCACCAGTGAGAAGGATTCTTCTCTACTGGTCCATAAAAGGGATCGGTTTCTCAATAAATATTTTTATTGAAAAACCGGTCGTGACAAGCTTGGTATCAGAGCCAGGTTGACTGTAGGAAGCCACTAGGTGCGATCGCTAATTGGTTATTAGCGTCTTTAGTGTTTTTTCAGCATTTTGCAAATGTAGCTATTTTCTGTTGGTCATCATAAATTTATGATTTGACTACTCAGAATTTTTGCCTACTTTTGTAGATGGCTGGCAGCAACTGCGAGACTCGAGTGTTCACTAATGTGCCTGAGGGGTTTGTCAAACTCCTCGTCTCCGTCACCAAGCTCGCGATCGGGCCAGCGACTCGTCCAGAGTTCACGCTTTACCAGCACAAGCTCAGTGACGACGTGTCTATACACCAGGCCGTAGTGCAATTCAAGGGAGGACATTCTGCGTCTCGCCACTTCTGTTTTGTGGGAAGGGCCATGCCTACAGAGAGGCATGCCATGCAGATGGCTGCCCGTGAGGCAATAGCTCGCCTTCGGGGCATTCTTCCTTCGATGAAGACTCGTCGCTACCGCTACCTCCCATGCCATGTGCCATATACTTGTCACTATGCATTCGCCTACCATAGGGGAGAGCGAGATGAAGCTATCGAGATGCTTGTTGAGTATCTCAAAACTCTGGAGGAAGCTTTCGACAACCTCGTGGACGATCTTGTGGCTGCCCGCATGGACTTAGTTCGGGGCGGTTCTGCCAGCAGGAAGGAGCTTCTCCACATGGCACCGCCACTGACGTTCGTCTCGTCCTCAGCGTCCTATTCACCTGCCATTTTGGCATCTGCTCGCCGTCTGCCTACCACTGAGGAGTTCGACCAGGTCATTGCTCCTACTCCAGTCAGAGCTGCACCGCCTGCCGCACCCGCACTACCACCTGTCGCACCCGCGCCATCTCCTCAGCGCCGTGCTACGCGCCTGGAGCCTATTAGGGAGGAGGTGGAGGTTGAGTCTCCTGCACCGCTGGGTCTTACCCTCGGCAAGGGGAAGGACATCTTCACCATCTCCGACTGAGTGCGCCTAGTAGCCGCGCGTTGTGTCTGCATGTATGTTGTGTTTTATATGTACTTAAGTTTGTAGTAGTTGTATGCGCTTCATTCCGGAGGAGTGTGCTAGCCTAAATAACATGTCAGGAGTGTGTACGCACATCCTGAGTGATGTATCGTATGTTTGCGTATCACGTGTAAGTTTTGTACTAAGCAGTCCTTCTCCGTGCGCAGTCAAATATTTTCTTGGAAAATCTTGAGGTCTTTTAAATTTTTGCCTTTGCAAGATTTTACTTGTGCCACATAGTCCTTCTCATGATTTTTGCAAAATAATACCCCAGAGTGGAAAATGTCTCGTCCGTGGACTCGTTCCATGCCAAATCCACCCGAAGAAGTTTATGGAACACAGACAAGCAACGACTTCATTCAGGGGTAGTCTAGTCAACGGGACAGCGAGGCAGCCTTATCTCAAGTATGCCGCCTCTTCGAACAAAGCCAACAGCAACACCAAGAGATGATGAACCACGTCATCAATATGGGAAACCACCGTGAGCCATACCAACCGCACTCCAAGCTGTCTGAATTACAGAAGACTCACCCTCCAATGTCTGCTCACACTGATAGGCCGCTTGAAGCCGATGATTGGCTTCGAGACATCGAAAGAAAGTTGATTATTGCTCAATGTTCTGATCATGAGAAGGTGCTTTATGCACCTCACTACCTCACTGGAGCAGCTGCAGCATGGTGGGAGAACTTCCTACACATGCATCCCAGTGAACATAACATCACCTGGGAAGAGTTTAAGGAAGGCTTTCGTGGGGCACACATCCCCAGGAGCATCATAAAAATCAAGAAAAGAGAATTTGATGACCTCAAGCAGAGAGGCATGACCGTGACGGAAGACAACAGTCAGTTTACCCAGCTATCTCGTTATGTCTACGATGAGCATATGACTGAGAACAAAAGGATGGAAAAATTCTTGGACGGCCTGGCGCCAGCACTAAAATGCCAACTGGTTGTACACACTTTCCCAGATTTCAAAACTCTGGTTGACAAGGCCATTACTTTGGAGAATGAGCGCCGCAGTCTGGAGGATATTCGTAAGCGAAAGAGGGACAAGACGACTCTTGCTCGCAACAACCGGAGCAAGACTGATATTCAGAGGAATGAAGCGAGAAAATCCACGACCACTGTTCTAAGGCCAACCAGACAGTTTCATTCAAGGGACAAGGACTTTACATACCGTCCAGGGGTCACTTGCTATGCTTGTGGTGAAGAAGGGCACTATGCCAAACAGTGCCCAAAACCAAGGAACTCGGCCCCCAAGCCGAACAATGGTGGGAATAATCCAGCCCCCAAGCGCAACAATTTCAATCCCAACAACAATCACAGGAAGGGTCACCTGAACCATGTGACCAAGGAAGAAGCTCAGAATGCCCCAGACATCGTACTCGGTACGTTCCCTGTCAACACAGTACCTGCCACGGTCTTGTTTGATTCTGGAGCTTCTCACTCGTTCATTTCGAAGAGTTTTGTTTTACAACATGGTTTTCCGATACTTCCTTTGGAAAAATCGACGATCATCAAGTCCCCCGGGAATAAGCAGATCACTCAGAGTTACTGCCAAGGAGTGATTATTGAATTCGAAGGACTAAAGTTTCAGGCTAATCTCATCGTGTTGGAAAATAAAGGACTGGATGTTATCCTAGGGATGGACTGGTTGACCACCAACAAGGGATTTATTGACTGTTTCAATCAGACTGTGATTCTCACTCATCATCACGGCAAGACAATAAAAGTTACAGCTCAAGAGAGACCATGGTCACGGCAACCAAAGTTGAACAAAGTGGACATTTCAGAACTGAGAAAAGTTCCAGTGGTGTGCGAGTTTCCCGACATATTTCCTGAAGAACTACCAGGTATGCCACCAGACCGAGAGATAGAGTTCAGCATTGAACTAGCACCTGGCACCACCCCCATCTACAAGAAACCTTATAGAATGGCACCCTCAGAGTTGGTAGAATTGAAGAAGCAAATAAAGGAATTACTGCACAAAGGATTTATTCGAGCCAGCTCCTCACCTTGGGGTTCGCCAGTATTATTCGCCAAGAAAAAGGATGGGACACTGAGATTGTGTATAGACTATTGAGCTCTCAATATGGTCACCATCAAAAACAAATATCCGATGCCACGGATAAATGATTTGTTTGACCAGCTCGCACAAGCCAAGGTGTTCTCAAAAATTGATTTGAGATCGGGATATCACCAATTAAAAGTACGGACAGAAGATATCCCTAAGACAGCTTTCACCTCCAGATACAAATTATATGAGTTCACAGTAATGCCGTTTGGACTGACGAACGCCCCCGCATATTTCGTCCACCTCATGAACAAGGTGTTCATGAAATTTATGGACAAATTTGTTGTGGTGTTCATTGATGATATTCTGGTGTACTCAAGGACACCAAAAGAACATGCGGAACATCTCAGGATTGTATTGGGAGAATTAAGGATGCATCAATTGTACGCCAAATTTAGCAAGTGTGAATTTTGGCTAAGACAAGTTGGTTTCCTAGGCCATATATTAACCCAAGAAGGCGTGGCCGTAGACCCAGAAAAAGTCAAAGCCATACTTGACTGGAAACCACCAGCCAACGTGACCGATGTACGGAGTTTCCTAGGAATGGCTGGATACTACCGGAGGTTTATTGAAGGATTCTCCACTGTGGCAAAACCAATGACAAAGTTGCTCAAGAAAGACAAGAAATTTGTATGGACTGAAGCGTGCGAGAAAAGCTTCCAAGAGCTCAAGAAGAAACTAACAACAGCACCGGTTTTGATCGTGCCAGACATACACAAGAGTTTTGAAGTGTATTGTGACGCATCCCGGAAGGGCCTCGGGTGCGTACTGATGCAGGATGGCAAAGTTGTCGCGTATACTTCCAGGCAACTACGGAAGCATGAGGAAAATTATCCTACTCATGACTTGGAGCTAGCGGCAGTCATCCATGCACTCAAAGAGTGGAGGCACTTTCTGTTGGGAAATCGTTGTGAAATATATACGGACCATAAGAGCCTTAAATATATTTTCACACAACCAGAGCTAAATTTACGACAATGACGCTGGTTGGAATTGGTCAAGGACTATGATGTCGGCATTCACTACCATCCAGGGAAAGCAAATGTAGTGGCAGATGCTCTTAGTCGGAACCCCAGCCCGGGCAACGGCAGTCCACAGAACTTGAGGCCTGAGTTTCAGTAGGAGTTCGCTAGACTCAACATGGTGTTAGTCTCTGAGGGCACCATATCAAATCTGGAGATACATCCCACCCTAATGGGACAAATTAAGAAGGCTTAGCAGGGACATCCCAGCATCGAAGGTATAAAGAGAAAGATGAGCCTTGGCAAGGCTTCAGAGTTCGTCACGGACAATGAGGGAATATTATGGTACGGGGACAGACTTTGCGTACCAAACATTGAGGAACTCAAGCAACAAATCCTAACCGAAAGCCACACCGCCCCATATTCGATCCACCCTGGAGGAACCAAAATGTACAAAGACATTCAGGAAAGATTTTGGTGGCACGGTATGAAAAGGGATATAGCCGCATTCATTGCTTGTTGCGATTCATGTTAGCGCATTAAAGCCGAGCATCAAAAGCCAGCAGGGCTGCTACAGCCAAACCGGATACCTGAGTGGAAATGGGATGAAATTGGAATGGACTTCATCGTCGGACTACCTCGATCACAACGCAGAAATGACGCCATATGGGTCATCACAGATAGGCTAACCAAGGTAGCACATTTCATTCCCGTGAAGACAACCTACTCCACTCAAAGACTTGCCAAGCTTTATCTCTCCCATATAGTTTGTCTGCATGGAGTCCCAAAGACTGTAATATCCGACCGAGGCACTCAATTTGTCTCCAAATTTTGGGATCACTTACAACAAGCTCTGGGCACTTAGCTAGCATTCAGTACAGCGTACCACCCCCAGACTGATGGACAAACTAAACGCGTGAACCAAATCCTAGAGGACATGCTGCGAGCCTGTGTTCTCACCTATGGATACAGTTGGGAAGAAAGTTTGCCGTATGCCGAGTTCACATACAACAACAGTTACCAAGCCAGCTTACAAATGGCACCTTTTGAAGCATTGTACGGACGGAGATGTCGTACCCCATTAACCTGGTCAAAGACAGGTGACAGTCGTATCTTCGGCCCAGACATGCTCAAGGAAGCCGAGGAGAAAGTTAAATAGATCAGGGACAGACTCAAGACAGCTCAAAGCCGACAAAAGAGCTATTACGATCGAAAACATCGTGAGGTCAGCTTTGAACCCGGTGAATATGTGTACCTACGAGTATCTCGTATGAGGGGCCTGCAACGGTTCAAAATTAAAGGGAAGCTAGCCCCAAGATTTATTGGACCATTCTGTATAGTTGCACGAAGAGGCACAGTAGCCTACCAGCCAGACCTACCCAAAGAGCTGTCAGACGTCCATGACGTGTTCCACATCTCACGGTTGAGGAAATGTGTGCGCAACCCGGAGAAGCATGTATCTCATGAGAACATTGATGTGCAACCAGACCTCACCTACAGAGAGCGGGCAGTAAAGATATTGGAAGAGTTTGAAAGGAGGACCCGCTAGAAAACAACTAAATTTTTCAAGGTTCAGTGGAGCAATCACACCGAGGATGAAGCTACATGGGAAAGAGAAGATTTTCTTCAGGCAGAATACCCACATCTATTTGAGGATCAGCAGAAATCTCGGGGACGAGATTTTTCCTAAGGGGGTAGGTGTTGTGACACCCAAAAATTTTATTTGGTTTCTTTTTTCAAAACTTTTATTTGATTTGAGGGATGTTATTTAAAATTTCCTTCTAAAGAACTCTCCCTCTCAAAAAATTTCTTTTATGACAAGTGTTTTGTTTGGATTCACCCAAGACTTGATTTTTGGTCTTGGAGTTTTTTCCATCTTATATGGACTCAATACCAAATGTTTTACATTTGGGAAATTAAGCTTTTGAAAATCTTTTTAAATAGCCCTATGGCATTTGGAGTGATCTTTTCCCCTTTTCTAAATCTCCTCTTGCCATGACCTAAGTGGAAATCCCCTCCCAAAAGCCATCCCCCATCTTTGTGTCAAGATATACTTCAAATCCAGCAAGTTGAACCTCCCCATGATTTTTCTTCCATTCATTTCTTATCAAAAATATTTTCTGCCTTCTATTTTGATCCTTGGAGGTTTACAAAGGAACTACCATTTCTACTTTGAGTTTGGCCTCCAAACAAATTTCCCTGGCTAGTCCTTAGAGCCCTCAACCTAGATCCATGAAGATCCACTGGTCTCCAGTTCAAATATATCAAATTGTACTTGCTGCAAGTTTGGACCTTATTTGCCAAATTTGATGAAATTCAATTGTTTTCTCCTCCTAAAAATCTGAGAAAATTCACGCAGCCTCTCGATGCCTTGAGAGGTCACCTCACCAAGCCCCAGCTCCAGAAATTTTTTTCTTCATGCCAAATCATTTCGTCGAACACCTGAAGGGCACTGTTTCTGTCAAGTTCAGAAGTTCAGTAAACAGTTTCAGAGCTACTGTCATTTTCTTCAGAACCTTTCCTCGATCTCGCCAGTACCACGGTGGCGCCTTGCTCCCTGTTCCCTCCTTCTTATCCCTGCGCCGCACGATCGCCTGGATGCTTGCGGGCGTCGGCGACGAGCAGGAGGAGGTGCGCCACCCCGTGAGCGACGGCAGCAGTGGCCTTTGCGGCTGCCAGAGAGGCGCAGCGTTGGACGGCGCCGTCCAGCGCCGCCCAAGCCACCAGAAGCCACCGCGTGGCCATCCAATCACCCGTGCACGCTGCCGTCCGTCGTCGTGAACTGCTAGGCGCGGAGCGCGCTCCCGACCGCCGGCGTGCCCGTACGGCCGCCCTGTCGAGGATCGGCGCATTACGCCTAGCCCGACCGAGGTTTAGCGGTGGAACGGCACCAGTGATCCTCCCTGATGGTGCCTAGCCCCCTAAACCCCCTGCCCAACCTCTGCCTCACCGTAATCGCTCGCCGGAGCTATCCCGTTCATGGCCACCCCCTCGGATCGCCTATAAAAGGAGGCCCCGAGCTCGAACTCGAACCCGCACCACCTCCACACACTACCAGTGCCACGCCAAGCCACTGGGCAGCCACCGAGGGAGTCTTCTTCCCCAACTCCGGCCGCCTCGACCCGCTTCGGGACCCAGCTCGATTCACCCCCGTGCGTGCACCCCTACCTCTCAGCTCATGCCAGTAGTCTCCTCTTGCATCCACTCTTCTGACCCGCGCATCAATTTGGAGTTTGCAGCACCCACCGGAGTACTCCACCATTGCCCGAACCACCGTCCGCCGGAGAAAGTGTCGCCGTCGACGTGGTGCTCTCCGACGACCAAGTCCACCACCCACCGACGCGGAAGAACAACCTGAACCTCTTGGTACCCTCCGATCTCTCTGCCTCGCCGTGGTTCAACGCCGGTGACCACCGCAGCCTTCGGGCGCCGGCGAGCTCCGTTGGGAGTTTTAAACCTGACGGGTGGGACCCCTCCCGTCAGCCTCTCTTCTTTTCTCCCTCGAACCGTTTTCTGAAAGCGCCTTCAGGCAAAATGCGTTTTCTCTTGGGGCTGGCGCATTTCATTCCGAACCGTTATCTGCTTTCTCAAACAAGTCCCTGGATCTTTTCTGTTTCATCACGGATTAGTCCTTGGACTAAAACCCTTATATCTTTTTAATAAAAGATGCTTTTTGATTGATTCTTTTTCTGTCAGTCTTGGATTTTTGTCTAGTTTTTTATAGTATTTATTTGGAAAAAATTTGGAACAATTTTTATGCACGCAACGATTTTCACGTTAGTATACGGTTTCGTTACACCGTAGGTTCCGGAGGAGGTGACGGAGCCGCGAACTTCGCCGAGCTAGACTCCGACTTCTCCGAACCAGGCAAGCATGTTTGAACCTTTGATATGATAGGTGTTTTGCATGTTTGCTTGAATGGTTTGTGCATGGCATATGAGCATCGGTGAGTACTACGTTGCATGCAAGGCAATTGACCGTGTGTTTCGAAGTTACTGTGATCTTTGATGAGAGATGACCTGATCATGTGGTGACATGAAAGGTAGTAAGATGGTATTGTTGTAGCATGCCAGTCTTACGTCATCCGATAAACTCCGACGTTAACGTGGACTGAGCCATGTTACCGTTCTTCCCCTTTCGTGCTGCCACATGTTTTCTGCAAAGAATACGGTTTAGTAAGTTGCTAACCTCTTTCCTTGTACACACCAAATAGAGGGGCCGGGATGAGGGTTCCATGGCCCTGGATTAAAGCCAGTCATCCGGTCAGGGGGCATGGGTGTTTCCGGTTGGGACCGAGAGGGGGGCACCCCTTAGAGCGCGCGGTATAAATTTGATCCCATGCTACGCGAGGTTGTAGCCTCCCCGTCTCAAGGTTTTTCTTGAACGTTGCCGAGGGTGATTCCTGGCATCGGAATGTTGAATGGGTGTGTACTGGTTAGATGTGTTTCTCCTAAAACACCGTAAACGGAACTAGTCCCTTCTGACTACTGAAATCCGTTGGCTGTGGTTAAGAGTACAAACTCTGCAGAGTCAAATCCTTCCGAGTCATCGTGTCCATGGTCAAGGACCGTGGCCAGCATATCCATATCCATGTCAGTCCCTATGTTAGTCTCCATGGTAAATCCCCGGTGAACAAGTTCGAGTGGTAAACCCTGTTAAATCGGTATTCCTGTGGATGGACTGACCTTTTATTTATTTCGTACCTGAATATCCCCGTGAAGTGATTTAATTTCATGAGCTATTGGAATATTAAGTCATGAAATATAAGCCCTTTATGTGATGTCACTCAGACGTCCGACTGTGGCACTCTTGTCATTTACTTTCGATATAAGCCCTTTATGTGATGTCGCTCAGACGTCGGACTATGGCACTCCTGTCATTTACTTTCGATATAAGCCCTTTATGTGATGTCGCTCAGACATCCGACTGTGGCACGCTCGTTGTTTACTTTTGATATAAGCCCTTTTCGTGATGTCACTCAGACGTCCGAATGTGGCACGCACTGTCATTTTTTTATTCCATTATAAGCCCTTTATGTGGTGTCGCCTTGACGCCCGACTGCGGCATTATTATCTCATTTGTATCCTTTCGAGTAGTCATTCAGACACTCGATTGGCCTTCAGTATTACCATGGGATTTCGGGAGGACTACCGCCCGACTTCCCTTTTATTTCCCATGCTTGGCTATCTCATTGTCTGAGTGCGCTCTATCATTCTGTTCATATGCATCATGTTTACATTTGTTATATCTTATGTCCGAACTGTCTTGCGAGTACTTTCATAGTACTCACCTGCCTTGTTGATTTGGCCAGATGTTGACGAAGGCGATCTCCTGGATGAAGAGTTTGATAGTGAGTCCGACGCCTAGAGGAGTCCCAGTCAGTCCCGTGCGATCCTGGATATTGGTCACTTGTATTATATACGCTTCCGCCACCCACAATAAGTATTCTCGAGCCTCACTCCGACGCTCGAAGAGTTGTTAGTTTCAGGAGTCATGTCACCCACTTCACTGTGACATATCCACCACTGCTTTCATTCTGAGTCAGTAGTTAGGCCACCCTATCCGCCTTTATTTATTATCGGCGTGCTTGTAATAAATTGTTGAGCAGTCTCCGCTCAACCTTGTATTATATTTAGTACTCCTGGTTTTTTTTCTTCTGTGATCAAGAAATTGTCCACCAGTGAGAAGGATTCTTCTCTACTGGTCCATAAAAGGGATCGGTTTCTCAATAAATATTTTTATTGAAAAACCAGTCGTGACATAATTCAAATTTGAACTACATGCACAAGCTCCAGTGCATACAAATTTGTTGAAAAATCAAATATGTGTCCTTGGTTGCATGCTTAGGTCCCATGCAAGGAATGGGAATGAATTTCAAACACCCTTCCACCGTCACTCGGCCGCAAATATTGAAATACCTGGTTTTAAAATTCTAGGAAATCCAAAACTCTTCTGAAATTTATGAAACTTCACATGCTATCATGGAGCGGCATCAACATGCCGTGGTAAAATATTTGTCCTATTTCTACGTGAAGAACGTCGCCCCACAAGGCGACTATGTCAACTTGCCGGCTTACGTAGCCGGCCCGCCGGCTGGGAGGCGGCCCCAGTGGTCCTATCGGGCCGTGACGCTGTCGCGGGCTGGAGCCGCGGCCGTCGCCCGACTGCAGGTGATGATCCAGTCGGAGGGCTTGACTGGGTCCGACTTGCTGGCCGCCTTCGTCGCGCGCCGGGTGCTTCCGCTTCAGAGCCGCCCTCACCTGATCTGTCAGATGAGCGGCCAACTCGATCCGAGTCGGATGTGCACCAAGCATATGCCGCATGACGAGGTGGCCCATATGGTGAATTATCTTGCGAACGGCAAGCTCTCCGCAGAGTGGCGGTTTGGCAAGGAGCCAAATTCCCGTGCACATCCTCCGCTCACGGTATGTTCTCTTTTTCCCTTTCTTCTCTTAGTTTTGTCGCCGAGTTCCTTTTGGCCGACTCTGACCAGTCGGCACGCCTTGGCAGAGCCCTCTCCTTCGACCTGCAGCCGGGTCGGAGGCGGAGCGCCGATTCCTCCCCGACCGGGCGGAGCATGACCTGGAGGACCACGACTTGGGGTGGCCGCCATGGATGAAAACACCGAGGCGGGTGGCGGCGAAGCCGGCGGCAAAGCAGGCGGCTCCGGGCTTGGAGCCAGCTTCGATGACTGGCCGGATGACGACGAGGCGGAAATCGTCCCACGCCGCCAGCCGGCGTCCAGCCACGGCGCGGGTTCCTCCGCTGCGCCGCCTGCTCGGGGCGGCGGGCAGAAGCGTCGTGCCGCGTCGGGCTTGTTCGGCAGCCGGCCGACGAAGCCCAAGGGCGGGGCGGCGGCAACCAGGCGGGATGAGGCGGCCGCGAAGGCGGCCCGCTTCCGCAAGGTGGTGAAGCAGCCGCAGATGGTGTCGGCGTAAGTGTATATTCCTTTGTACATTTTTCTTCTTTTCTTGGTGATTTCTGAATCCTTGCCCTTTCTCAAAAATCAGGGCTCCGCTTTCGCTCGAGCGGGTTGTTGCCGCCTCCCTCGTTGGATCGCCGGGAGGATCTGGGAGCACCCGCCGCGTGGACCCCCGCGCTGAGCTTCAGGCGGCGACGGAGCGAAACGCGCGGGAGGCGCGGGGGGAGTGGGAGGCGGAGGAGTTGAGGGCGGCTGCCGCCAAGGCGGCACAGGAGGAGGAGGAGGCGGCGAAGGCGCGCGCCGACACAGTGGCCAAGGCCCAAGCGGAGGCTACGGCCGCGGCAACAGTGGAGGGGGCCTTGCTCGTCACCCTTTGCGTGTCGCGGCGCCCGAGGTCCCGGAGCCCCCGCCGGAGGAAGCCGGCGGCGACCAGATGGGGTTGGAGAGGGAGGACGACGTCGTCGTCCCGGAGAGGGAGGCGGCACCGGCCTTGCCGACTGGGGCGGCTCAAGGTAGCCGGCCTAACGTGCCGCCTGCGCAATCGGCCGGGGGTGAGCCGGTCGCGAGGACGGACCTGGTGGTCCAGTCGCCAGCGTGCGGGGAAGGCCGCATCGGACCCGCAGAAGGCCGCAAGCTCTGGCTCGTCGGCCCGGGACGTGGAGGCGGCCAGCGCCAGCTCAGGGTGGACGCCGGGTGCTGGGACGGTCGTGGTGAACGTGGCGGAGCAGGAAGTCCGGAACCGGCTTCAGTCCTAGGCTGCGGTGCTGAGGAAATACAATGATGAGTTCCTTGCGACGCGAGCGGCCATTCGAGTTAGTCTTCCTATTTTTGCTTTTTTGATCTTGGTTTCTTCCGTGGGGGCGCGTCAGCGCACCCACTGGGTGTAGTCCCTGAGTTTCGAGTCGGCTGCTGAGCAGGCGGCTTGGAACTTCTTAGCGGGCTTTGTTTTGCTAGCTTGTTCTCATTCGCTTCTCTGCCTGTCTTGCAGGACTACCACAACCTCCGTGCGGCTGCCTTCAACTCCCAGGCTCGGGAGCTGACCCAGAAGAATGCTGATATATCTGAGAGCCGGGGTAAGTGATTCGTCCTTTATCTCACGTGGGGGCGCGTCAGCACACCCACTGGGTGTAGTCCCCAAGATTCGGGCCGACTGCTGAGCAGTCGGGTCGGATCTTCCTTGACGACTTCTTCCTTATTGCTTCTTTCTTTTCTGCCATGCCTGCAGCGGCCAACGCCAGACCGAGGGAGCAGCTGGGTGGGACTCAGGCCGCCCTCCGCGGTAAGGAGGCCGAGTTTGACGCCTTGGCCCAGGAGCATGACCGCCTGGCCAAGAGGCTGGCCGGCCAGGAGAAGAGCCACAAGGCGGCCCTGAAGGCGGTGCAGGACAGCGAGGCCGCCCTCCAATCCGAATATGAGACAGAGGCAGCAAGCTGGGCTGAAGCGAGGCAGTCGCTGATCAACGGCTACGGCCAGATCAAAGACTTGGTTGATGGTAGGCCGCCCTCTTCTTCGTCCTTGTTTGCCGCTTGCCGTTTGACTCATTTTCTGACTTGGTGTTTTTCTCTTCTTTCTCTTTCTTTCTTGCGCAGAGTACTTCCCTGGCTACTCTACTGCCGCCAACCAGGTCGTTGAGGCCCACCGCAAGGCACAAAAGCAGGCTGGCGCCGAGATCGCGTCGAACGCTCGCCGGTCGCTGGAGGAGCAGCTCTTGGCGATTCAAGCCCGCCTCCAGCCGGCTCACCGCATGCTCCGCCGGCTTCAGCATGTTGGGGCGCAGGTGTTGGCCGCTCTTTGGCCTGGTGAGGTGATTCCCCGCACCCCCAGTCGGACTACCGACTGGCTGGAGGTGGCGGTCGGCCGCTTCGAGGCCTGGAAGGCTTCTACGGCTCGGTCCGGTGCCAGGCGGGCACTGGAGTTCGTCAAGGCCTGGTATCCCGAGCTGAGTCTGGACCAGCTGGCCACCTGGCGGCAGGAGGCCGACACGGAGCTGGAGACGGCGCGGCCGGCTATCATCCAGCGGGCTTCGGCGATTGCCGACTACACCGACACCAGCGCCTTCGCTCCTGAGGTGGACGACAACGGCGTTGTCCAGCCGGAGGAGTGGTTCGGGCTGAACCCGGTAGATGGCGAGGACTCGGCGGAGGAGATCGACTCCAGCGACGAGGGCGAGGAGGAGGAGGAGGGTGAAGACGCCGCGCCAGATGGTGGAGCGGCCGGTTAGCCTCAGCTTGACCGTGCCTCCAGCAACAAGGCACACGCGGGTGCACCGCCTACAGCCGGCAATGATCAAGCCGAGACCCACCAGCCGGCCACTCCTCCAGCCGGCAGCGCCGTCTCCACCGACCAGCCCGGCTCCCCTTCTGCGCCCTTAGTCTAGTCTGCTGCCTCTACTTTCCTGTTTTACCACTCTTGGAACAGTATTTTGTTAAGTTTGCACAATTCCACCCACTGGGGGTGTATTCGAACTATATTGACTGCCGGCCTGTTGGGGGCCTTATGTGTAAATATAATTATGCATGCATTTGGCTTTCCCTTGTTCTTTGCTTTTCATCCTTCGGCTGTTTCCTTTGCCACCCTCCCTTGGTTGCCGCCTTCCCAGCCGGACAGCTGCTCTGCAATCTGTGGCTGGAGAAGTGCTTGGCCAGTTGGGAGGGCAAGTACTCTAGCTTTGTTGGATTATAGCGAAGTGATTGGGAGGCCAGCCAGCCGGCTGTTTTGACAGCCGGTGGGCGTGGTTGGAGGCCGTCTTTGCGTTACATAAGTTCGTTAGTCCTTAGCCGTTTTTCGTGTGGGCATCCTTTCTGCCTTTGGCTCTTGCCAGTCGAACAGTCGGTTCTTCGAGCTGCGACTTTCAATAAGAGAGGGCTCGGGTGCCGGCACACTACTTGTCTGACTTCAGGTAGAACTTTTAATATAACTTAAGGCGGCCAGTCCCCGGGCCGACTAGTCGAACCCGGTGCCAGACAGAAAATCTGATGTAATGATGCATTCATGAGTATGACACTCGTCATTCATAGATAAAGGAGGGCAGTCCCTGAGTGCGCCTCGGGGGCCCGTTTGTCTCATATTTAATACAAAAACGGTAGCATGATACATACTGCTTTCAACTGTAAAATCTTCTCAGAAGGTTTGCGTTCCATGGTCGTTCCGACTCCTTGCCGGAATCATCCCTCTTGCATGCTCTTGGTTTTTGTGCGTCGATCAGGTACTAGGAGTCGTTGCCTAGTGCCTTGCTGACGACGAAAGGGCCTTCCCAAGGGGCCGAGAGCTTGTGCTGGCCGGCTGTTCACTGGATCAGCCAAAGCACAAGGTCGCCCTCTTTGAAGGATCTTGGCCTGACCTTCCGATTGTGGTAGCGGCGCAAACCCTGCTGGTAGATGGAGGACGGGCTGTGTGCTAACATCCGGCCTACTTCCAGCAGGTCGACGCCGTCTTCTCGCGCTTCCTTGGCCTCCGCCTCCGTGTACATGGTGACCCGAGGCGAGTCGAACTCGATGTCAGTTGGGATGACAGCCTCGGCACCATATACAAGGAAGAACGGAGTGAAGCCGGTTGACTTGTTTGGGGTAGTACGCAGACTCCAGAGGACAGTCGGCAGCTCATCGAGCCAGCAGCCGGCCGATCGCTCCAGTGGTACGACCAGTCGGGGTTTGATGTCGGAGAGGATGAGGCCGTTTGCTCGCTCGACATGGCCGTTTGACTGCGGGTGGGCAACGGACGCTAATTACAGTCGGATGCCCTGTGTCGCGCAAAAACGTGCCAGTGCTCCCTTGGCAAAGTTTATGCCGTTGTCGGTGATGATGCTGTGTGGCATGCCATACCGAGTAGTGATGTCGGCAATGAATGTCACGGCAGTCAGCCCGTTCAGCTTCTTGATCGGCTTTGCTTCGATCCACTTGGTAAATTTGTCCACGACGACAAGCAGATGTGTCAATCCACCGCGGGCTGTCTTGAATGGGCCCACCATGTCCAGCCCCCAGACGGCAAAGGGCCAGGTGAGGGGGATGGTCTTGAGTGCAGAAGCCGGCAGGTGTTGCTTGGAACTGAAGACTTGGCATCCTTTGCAGCGTTTGACTATCTCTTTGGCATCTTCCAAAGCAGTCGGCCAGAAGAAACCATGGCGGAAAGCTTTGTCCACAAGTGATCTTGAGGCTGCGTGGTGGCCACATTCGCCTTGGTGGATATCCTTGAGGATTGCTACACCCTTCTCTGGCTTGACGCAGCGCTGGAAGACTCCAGTGACGCTGCGCTTGACAAGTTCTCTATTTATTATTGCATATGCTTCGGCTCGGCGTTGCACTAGTCTTGCCGAGATCTCATCAGTCGGCAGCTCTCTGTTGACTAGGAAGTTGAGGATGGGCTGGGCCCATGATGGAGCTGTGACTTCTTCTATTGTTAGTACAGCCACTGTGACTCGGGTGGGTGGGTTGGGTGGTGGAGAGTTGGAGTCGGCCACCGCTTCTTGTGTCGCTGCAGTCCCTGGGCCGACTGCTGCAGTCCCCGGGCCGGGTTCTGAAGTCCCCGAGTCGGGTGCGACTATGGCAGTCCCCGGGACGCTTGTCGAAATACCCAAGCCGCCTGCTGGGTTCCCCCAGTCGGATCTGGCTGTATCGGGGGCGGGCGGTACGAAGATAGAGTCCGACTCTGGAGACGGCTTGATAGACGGTTTGAGGAAGCGCTGGAGAGAGACACCGGTTGGTATAGCCTGTCGGGTGGAGCCAATCCGTGCCAGGGCATCTGCTTGGTCGTTGTCGGCCCGTGGCACGTGAAGGAACTCGCACCCTTCGAAGTACCCACTGATCTGCTGGACGAGGAATCGATAGCTCGCCATGTTTGCATCCTTGGCGTCCCAGTCGCCAGAAGACTGCTGGACCACCAAGTCTGAGTCGCCATAACACAGGATCCGCCGTATGCCGAGCTCTTTGACCCGTCGAAGTGCATCCTCCAATGAGTAGAGTCGGGAGCCGGCGGTAGGTACTGGGTCTCGGCCCAGTCGACGAGGAAGTCGGCCAATGCTTGGGACTTGATGGCGGTGTGGGTCTGGTAGAAGATTGTGTAAGGCGCCAGCGCAATGGCCCATTTAGCCACCCGGCCGGATGCATCCCGGATGCCTATGATCTCGGCAAGCGGGGCGGTGCATACGACCGTGATGGGATGCTCTTGAAAGTAGGGCTTCAACTTCTTGGCGGCGAAGTACACTCCATAGCACATATTATGGTAGTGTGGGTAGTTTTGCTTTGAGCTGGACAATACTTCGCTTAGATAATATACCGGCCTCTGGACTAGCTGGGCTCGGCCTTCTTCTGGGCGCTGGACCACGATGACTGTACTGACCACTCGGCTAGTTGCGGCAATGTAGAGGAGCATGGGCTCCTTCTCAGTCGGTGCCGCCAGGACAGGTGGAGTGGTCAGCATCTTCTTCAACTCATGGAAGGCTTGGTCTGCTTGGTCATTCCACTCGAAATGAGTGGATTTCTTCATGAGTCGGTACAGGGGGAGAGCCTTCTCTCCTAGCCGGCTGATAAAGCGGTTTAGGGAGGCCAGGCACCCGGTGAACTTCTGCACGTCTCGCAACTTGGTGGGAATCTCCTTTCTCTCAATGGCCTTGATCTTCGCAGGGTTGCACTCAATGCCGCGTTCGGAGACCAGAAAGCCTAGAAGCTGGCCGGCTGGTACTCCGAACACGCATTTCTCGGGGTTGAGCTTGATCTGGAATCGGCGCAAGTTGGCAAATGTTTCTTTGAGGTCTTCCAGCAGGGTTCCACGCTTCTCTATCTTCACCACAATATCGTCTACATAGACGTGGGCATTTCTGCCGAGTTGCTTGAGGAGGCATTTTTGCATGCAACGCTAAAAAGTGGCACCGGCATTCCTCAAGCCGAATGTCATAGTCAGGTAACAGAAAGCTCCGAATGGTGTGATGAAGGCGATCTTCAGGCGGTCTGCTGGGTCCAACTTAATCTGGTGGTATCCTGAGTAGGCATCCAAGAAACTCAACAGCTCGCATCCGGCTGTGGAGTCTATCACTTGATCAATCCGTGGCAGAGAAAACGGATCTTTGGGGCAGGCCTTGTTGAGGCTAGTGTAGTCTATACACATACGCCATTTGTTGTTTTTCTTCAACACCAAGACTGGGTTGGCAAGCCACTCTGGGAAAAATACTTCCGTAATAAGTCGGCGGCAAGGAGCCGGGCTATTTCTTCTCCTACGATTCTTCTCTTCTGACAGTCGGCGGAGAGGCGACTTGACTGGCTTCGCGTCTGCTCGGACGTGCAACTTGTGCTCAGCGAAATCCTTCGGAACACCCGACATGTCCTTTCGGGACCATGCAAAGATGTCTCGATTCTCACGGAGGAAGTCGACGAGCTCGCCTTCCTATTTACTGTCTAGGTTTGCACCAATGACTGCAAACTTTTCCGGGTTCTCCGGGTCCAGAGGTATCTTCTTCGTCTCCTTGGCCAGCTAGAAGGAGCCCTGCGCATCATATTCCTTGGGGTTGGGGGACAAGGCCGGCTGCTTGTTGGCCATGGCCACAACTCGCTCCAGCATCTTCTTCTCTTCTGCCACTACGAGGGACTCGGCCAGCCGGCTGCTGGCTGCAGCGCACTCGATGGACTTCTTGTAGTCACCGGCTACAGTGATGATCCCCTTCGAGCTCGGCATCTTCATCTTCAGGTAGGCGTAGTGGGGCACAGCCATGAACTTGGCCAGAGCAGGTCGGCCAAGCAAGGCGTGGTAAGGGCTTTCCAGATCCACTACCTCGAACCAGATCGCTTCTCGGCGAAAGTGATCCTTGTCTCCAAAGAGAACATCCATCTTGATCTTGCCGATCGGGGAACAGGACAGGCCGGGTACGATGCCATGGAACACGGTCCGGCTTGGCATGAGCTGCTTCGCCTTGAGGTTCAACTTCTCCATGGTGTCGCGATACAGTATGTTGACACTGCTTCCGCCATCAATCAGAACGCAGGAGAATCGGGCAGCCCGCCTCTCCGTTGTGAGGGTGACATCCAACACCAATGCGTAGGAGCCAGGGGACGGCATCACTTCTGGGTGATCGGCACGGCTCCAGTTGATAGGCCTTTCGGACCAATGCATGAACTCGGGGTTGCTGGAGGCGACTGCGTTGACCTCTTGGTGCTGTCGGCGCCGGCTGCGCTTGTCTTCAACCTGGCTCGTGAAGACGACGTAGGCGGCATGCTCATCAGGGAACTCATCTTGAATGGCTCCGACTGCTGGTCGAGCAGCCGGCTGCTGGGGGGCTGGAGGCGGCGGGCCGGGAGGCGGAGGCGGCACCAGCCCCTCGCCCTTGGAGATCCGTGTGAGCCAGTGGCACTTTCGGGTCGTATGGTTGGACGGCTTCGCGCCGCTGTGGAACTTGCAGGGGGCATCGAGAGTCTGCTCGTAGGAGAAGACCAGCTGCTCATCTTTGACTGTGGCCACCTGCCGACTGGTGGAAGGCGGCATAGGGGCCTTGCGCTTGTGGTCGTTCTGGTAGGGGCGCCGATTGGAGTCGCCAGCCGGCGTCTTGGGAGCCGGAGCGAGCACCTTCCCAGAGGCATCCACTCGGAGCTCGGTCTTCATTGAGGAGTCGGCCGTGGCGTACTTGTCTTCAATGACCAGCAGCTCGTCGAGGGTAGCCGGCTCGTCGCAGAGGAGTCGATGCTTGAGGAGGTTGCCCTCTCGGCACCCGGCGGTGAAGTATTCGATGGCTTGAACCTCATGCACCCCCTCGCAGGAGTTGCGGATCTCGGCCCACCGCGTGAGGTAGTCGCGGGTCGACTCGCTGGGCCCTTGGACGCATAAGGAGAGCTGGCGAGGCTTGGTAGGCCGCTTGTACGTGCTGGTGAAGTTGCGGACGAAGACTTCCGTGAAGTGCAGCCAGCTGTTGACGCTGTAGGGCTTGAGGCTGTTGAGCCAGGTGCGTGTCGTGCCTTGCAGCATGAGAGGGACGTACTTCATGGCTACGCGCCTGTTGCCGTTCGCTATGCTGACAGCGGTAGAGTAGTCGATGAGCCAATCTTCCGGCTTCACAGAGCCGTTGTACTTGGGCGTGTCTCTGGGGAGCGAGAACCCTTTGGGGAAGGGCTCGTCGCGGATGCGGGGGCCAAAGCATGGCGGGCCGACATCGTCTTCTTCTTCTAGCGCCAGGGATCGAGCTAGGCGGTCGATCCGGTGGCGGGTGTCGTTCTCGCCGACTCCTTCGCGGTGGCCTAGTCGGCCACTAAGAGTCGGATGTGTGATAGGCGGCGGGGTGGGATATCTCTCCCCACGAGGCGGGGGAGGAGGCGGATTGCCTTGGCGCTCCACTGCTCGAGGGCGGCCTTCCGCGTCGCGCTCGATGGTGATTCGAGTCCGGCTGCGGCTAGCAGCCGGCTCCTTGTCTTTCCTTGCGCGGGCGCCGCTCGCAGTCGGCGACCGGGATGTCCCGGCGTGCTCTCGGCGTGGGGAGGACTCTCAGCGCGGGCGCCGGCTTCATGCTGTTCTGCGGCCGCGTCGATCAGCTGCTGGATGCGCCTTGTCATGTAGGGGAGCTCATCAGCCCCCAGCCCATTCAGCTCTTCTGCGGCCGCCTGAGCGGCTCGCAGATTCTCGAGCGGTGTGGCGTAGACGGGGCGGTCTGCCCCCAGCATGCTGGCGATGGCCGCGCCGCGCTTCTTGACGAGGCCAGCTCGGCTCGGCCCGCCATGAGGCGGCGTACCAAAGGCGGCGCGGTCGACTTCGCGCTGGTGAGCCTCGGTGAGGCGTCTCATGGAGGCTATCTTCTGGCCCTCCGCGATGAGGGCGAGGCGGCGTGCCTTCAGGGTCTCGGCGTCGGCGTCGGCCGGGATGGGGACGGACAAGTCATGCATCGCCGCTTGTAGGGCGTCGTGGGCGTTCTCGCCTGAGTCGGCGACGTGGCTGATGACCAGCACCTCAGTGACTGTGCTGCTGCCCCTGTCTGCTCGAGGGAGAGGGTCGTTGAAGACTACCACATCGGAGGGGTAGGCGTCGAGCGATGCCGTGTCGGAGTTGACAAGCATCGGGTCGGTGGAGCCAACCGACTCCAAGTCCACAGCAAGCTCGCTGGAGACGTGAAGCTGGTCGAGGAGGCTGACGAGATGGCTCTCGGGGTAGTCCGTGCCCGCGTCGGACTCGTGTTCGTCAGAGATGCGAGTCTCGCCAAGAAGATCGGCGAGGCAGCTCGCTGCGCAGGCGTCGTCGACGCCTAGCAGCGCGTCGGGGCAAGCGCCATTGGGCGCAGCAGGCTGGGTGCGCTCGCGGGGGAGGAAGAGGGTTCCCGTCCAGAACAGGTCTCCGGACGACGGTGCACCTGGCCCCACGGTGGGCGCCAAATGTCAGGTGGTAGGTGCGACATATGCCAACGGGTGGCTTATCATTGTGGGAGCCAGTAAAACATCGCCGGTGCCTGGAAACGGGATGAGGCGAAGACATGCACGCCGACGGATCTTACCCAGGTTCGGGGCTCTCCGTGGAGATAACACCCCTAGGCCTGCTCTGCGGGGTCTCTGCATGATCGTTAGATCAATACAAGTAGCTACAAGCGCTCCTTGAGCTGTTTGGCTAGAGGAAGAAGAAGGGCAAGGCTAGCTCTCCTTTTTTCTCTATGTGGTGTGTCCAATTCTATGAGATCAACCCTTTGCATGGGTGTCCCGGGGGGTTTATATAGGCCTACCCCCCAGGGGTACAATGGTAATCCGGCTGGGCGCGGGACCCAGCCGTCAGCGTCTATGCTCGCCGGCTTCTCCGCCGGTCATTGGGGCCCGCGGACTGGTGGGTCCCACCGGCTGCCGGCCTCTTGGCCGACAGGCCGACCCCACCGCTTGGGGGCTTTGTCGGCGGCTGGTTACTGTCGCCTCGCCTCTGATGACGAGAGCTTTGTTGAGGTAAGCGTGGCTACAGTGTCGCCGCCTAGCGGGCTCCCACTGTAGCCTTGCCTCGTCTTGTCTCCTTAATGAGGCACATGTTTCGAGGGAGGGAGGTAGCCGGCTATTGGGAGCCGGCCACACCCCTGGCCGACTAGAGGAGGCCAGGCCGCCTTCGGGTGTCTCTCTGGCAAAAGGGGCCCGCCACCTACGGGCCATACTGGCGCCTGTCGTGGGTGACATCAAGGCCAACACGGCTACAGTGCCGCGCCGGACGGGGGATGGCTGGCCCGTACGGCGCCCTGTGGCCATGCCTGTTCCGGGATTCGGGGGTAGTGGGCTGTATTGTGGCCACGACCCATCCTATCGCCGTTATGTGGGTACAGTCTTAGTGGGTGCAGTCTTGGCCGGCTTCTGGGAGCCGGCTTTCTTCATGGCCGGCTTCTGCGAGTCGGCTTTCTTCATGGGCGGCTTCTGGGAGTCAGTCCTCTTGGGGCCGGCCGGGGGAAGGCGGCCCTATGGTTTGTATGCTTGAAGGCTTGAATGGCCTGATAATTTTTCGAAGAGCCAGGGGGAGTCGGTTAGGCTACCCGTAGCCATTTACTCCGACAAAATCCAAAACTCTTCTGAAATTCATGAAACTTCGCATGCTATCATGGAGCGGCATCAACATGTCGTGGTAAAATATTTGTCCCATTTGGGGCAGGTTTGGGTATAAGCTTCTCACAAACCAGAGCTTCTCACAACAAGCGTGATGGCTTCGGTACGGAACGTGCCACCTTTGGGGACAAAACGATATCCATTGCCTCTTATTGCTTTCAAAAAAATCTAGTGTCAACATAAAACAACAGGCGTGTTGTGTTTAACTTTGGAATTTTTGGGGTTTGTTTGGACATTTTAAACATTAACTGGGCTTTTTAGGCATTTTATGTGCATAATTCAAATTTGAACTACATGCACATGCTCTAGTGCATATAAATTGGTTGAAAAATCAAATTTGTCCTTGGTTGCATTCTTAGGTCCCATGCAAGAAATGGGAATGAATTTCAAACACCCTGCCACCGTCACTCGGACGCAAATATTGAGATACTTGGTTTCTAAATTCTAGTAAATCCAAGACTTGTCTGAAATTCATGAAACATGGCATGCTATCATGGAGTGGCATCAACATGTCGTGGTAAAAATTTTGTCCCATTTGGGGCAGGTTTGGGTATATGCTTCTCACAAACCAGAGCTTCTCACAACAAGCATGATGGTTTCGGTAGGGAACGTGCCACCTTTGGGGACGAAACAAGATATCCATTCCCTCTTATTGCTTTCAAAAAAATTATAGTGTCAACATAGAACAACAGGAGTGTTGTGTTTAATTTTGGAATTTTGGGGTTCGTTTGGACATTTCTATACATTAACTGGGTTTTCTAGGCATTTTATGTGCATAATTCAAATTTGAACTACATGCACATGCTCCAGTGCATATAAATTGGTTGAAAATCAAATCGGTGTCCTTTGGTGCATGCTTAGGTCCCATGCATGTAATGGGAATGAATTTCAAACACCCTGCCACCGTCACCAGGACACAAACATTGAGATACTTCAATTTTAAATTCTAGTAAATCCAAAACTCGTCTGAAATTCATGAAACTTGGCATGCTATCATGGAGCGGCGTCACCATGTAGTGGTAAAAAATGTGTCCCATTTGGGGCAGGTTTGGGTATAAGCTTCTCACAAACCAGAGCTTCTCACAACAAGCTTGATGGTTTAGGTAGGGAACGTGCCACCTTCGGCGATGAAACGATATCTTTTGCCTCTTATTGCTTTCAAAAAATTTCTAGTATCAACATAGAACAATAGGAGTATTGTGTTTAATTTTGGAATTTTTTGGGGTTTGTTTGGACATTTTTATACATTAACTGGGTTTTCTAGGCATTTTATGTGCATAATTCAAATTTGAACTACATGCACAAGCTCCAGTGCATACAAATTAGTTGAAAAATCAAATATGTGTCCTTGGTTGCATGCTTAGGTCCCATGCAAGAAATGGGAATGAATGTCAAACACCCTGCCACAGTCACTCGGCCGCAAACATTGAGATACCTGGTTTTAAAATTCTAGTAAATCCAAAACTCGTCTAAAATTCATGACACTTGGTATGCTATCATTGAGCAGCATCAACATGTCCTGGTAATTTTTTTTCCCATTTGTGGCAGGTTTGGGTGTAAGCTTCTCACAAACCAGAGCTTCTCACAACAAGCGTGATGGTTTCAGTAGGGAAAATGCCACCTTTCGGGACGAAACGATATCCGTTGCCTCTTATTGCTTTCAAAAAATTTCTAGTGTCAACATAGAACAACAGGAGTGTTGTGTTTAATTTTGGAATTTTTCGGGGTTCGTTTGGACATTTTTATACATTAACTGGATTTTCTAGGCATTTTATATGCATAATTCAAATTTGAACTACATGCACATGCTCAAGTGCATATAAATTGGTTGAAAAATCAATTTTGCGCCCTTGGTTGCATGCTTAGGTCCCTTGCAAGAAATGGGAATGAATTCCAAACACCCTGCCACCGTCACTCGACCGCAAACGTTGAGATACTTGGTTTCTAAATTCTAGTAAATCCAAAACTCGTCTGAAATTCATGAAACTTGGCATGCTATCATGGAGCGGCATCAACATGCCGTGGTAAATTTTTTGTCCCATTTGGGGCACGTTTGGGTATAAGCTTCTCACAACCAGAGCTTCTCACACCAATAGTGATGGTTTCGGTAGGGAACGTGCCACCTTTGGGGACGAAACGATATCTATTGGCTCTTATTGCTTTCAAAAAATTTCTAGTGTCAACATAGAACAACATGAGTGTTGTGTTTAATTTTGGAATTTTTCGGGGTTCGTTTGGAAATTTTTATATATTAACTGTGTTAGGCATTTTATGTGCCTAATTCAAATTTGAACTACATGCACATGCTCCAGTGCATATAAATTGGTTGAAAAATGAAATCTATGTCCTTCGGTGCATGCTTAGGTCCCATGCATGAAATGGGAATGAATTCCAAACACCCTGCCACCGTCACTAGGCCGCAAACATTGAGATACTTGGTTTTTAAATTCTAGTAAATCCAAAACTCGTATGAAATTCATGAAACTTGGCATGCTACCATGGAGCGGCTTCAACATGCAGTGGTAAAAAAATTGTCCCATTTGGGGCAGGCTTGGGTATAAGCTTCTCACAAACCAGAGCTTCTCACAACAAGCGTGATGGTTTCGGTAGGGAACGTGCCACCTTCGGCGATGAAACGATATCTGTTCCCTCTTATTCCTTTAAAGAAAATTCTAGTGTCAACATAGAACAACAGGAGTGTTGTGTTTAATTTTGGAATTTTTTGGGGTTTGTTCGGACATTTTATGAATTAACTCGGTTTTCTAGGCATTTTATGTACATAATTCAAATTTGAACTACATGCACAAGCTCCAGTGCATATAAATTGGTTGAAAAATCAAATATGTGTCCTTGGTTGCATGCTTAGGTCCCATGGAAGAAATGGGAATGAATGTCAAACACCCTACCACCATCACTCGGCCGCAAACATTGAGATACCTGATTTTTTAATTCTAGTAAATCCAAAATTCATCTGAAATTCATGAAACTTGGCATGCTATCATGGAGCGGCATCAACATGCCGTGGTAAAAGTTTTGTCCCATTTGGGGCAGGTTTGGGGAAAAGCTTCTCACAAACCAGAGCTTCTCACAACAAGCGTGTTGGTTTCGGTGGGGAACGTGACACCTTTGGGGACTAAACGATATTCGTTGCCTCTTATTGCTTTCAAAATTTTTCTAGTGTCAACATAGAACAACAGGAGTGTTGTGTTTAATTTTGCAACTTTCGGGGTTCGTTCGGACATTTTTATACATTAACTGGGGTTTCTAGGAATTTTTTGTTCATCATTCAGATTTGAACTACATGTACAAGCTCCAGTGCATATAAATTGGTTCAAAAATCAAATATGTGTCCTTGGTTGCAGGCTTAGGTCCCATGCAAGGAATGGGAATGAAATTCAAACACCCTTCCACTGTCACTCGGCCGCAAACATTGAGATACCTTGTTTTAAAATTCTAGTAAATCCCAAACTCTTCTGAAATTCATGAAACTTCGCATGCTATCATGGAGCGGCATCAACATGTCGTGGTAAAATATTTGTCCCATTTGGGGCAGGTTTGGGTATAAGCTTCCCGCTAACCATAGATTCTCACAACAAGTGTGATGGTTTTGGTAGGGAACGTGCCACCTTTGGGGATGAAACGATATCCGTTGCCTCTTATTGGTTTCAAAAAAATTATACTGTCAACATAGAACAACAGGAGTGTTGTGTTTAATTTTGGAATTTTTGGGGGTTCGTTTGGACATTTTTATACATTAACTGGCTTTTCTAGGCATTTTCTGTGCATAATTCAAATTTGAACTACATGCACATGCTCCGGTGCATATAAATTGGCTGAAAAATCAAATTTGTGTCCTTGGTTGCATGCTTAGGTCCCATGCAAGAAATGGGAATGAATTTCAAACACCCTGCCACCATCACTCAGCCGCAAACATTGAGATACTTGGTTTCTAAATTCTAGTAAATCCAAAACTCGTCTGAAATTCATGAAACATGGCATGCTATCATGGAGCGGCATCAACATGTTGTGGTAAAAATTTTGTCCCATTTGGGGCAGGTTTGGGTATATGCTTCTCACAAACAAGAGGTTCTCACAACAAGCGTGATGGTTTCGGTAGGGAACGTGCCACCTTTGGGGATGAAACGAGATATTCGTTGCCTCTTATTGCTTTCAAAAAATTTCTAGTGTCAACATAAAACAACAGGAGTGTTGTGTTTAATTTTGGAATTTTTCAGGGTTCGTTTGGAGATTTTTATACATTAACTTGATTTTCTAGGCACTTTATGTGCATAATTCAAATTTCAACTACATGCACATGCTCCAGTGCATATAAATTGGTTGAAATGTGAAATATGTGTCTTTGGTTGCATGCTTAGGTCCCATGGAAGAAATGGGAATGAATTTCAAGCACCCTGCCACAGTCACTCGGCCGCAAACATTGAGATACTTGGTTTCTAAATTCTAGTAAATCCAAAACTCGTCTGAAATTCATGGAACTTGGCATGCTATCATGGAGCGGCCTCAACATGCCATGGTAAAACAATTTCCCATTTGGGGCAGGTTTGGGTATAAGCTTCTCACAAACTAGAGCTTGTCACAACAAGCATGATGGTTTCGGTGGGGAACGTGGCACCTTTGGGGACGAAACGATATCCATTGCCTCTTATTGCTTTCAACAAATTTCTAGTGTCAACATAGAACAACAGGAGTGTTGTTTTTAATTTTGGAATTTTTCGGGGTTCATTTTGACATTTTTATACATTAACTGGGTTTTCTGGGCATTTTATGTGCATAATTCAAATTTGAACTACATGCACATGCTCCAGTGCATATAAATTGGTTGAAAAATGAAATCTATGTCCTTCGGTGCATGCTTAGGTCCCATGCATGAAATGGGAATGAATTTCAAACACCCTGCCACCGTCACTAGGCCGCAAACATTGAGATACTTGGTTTTAAAATTCTAGTAAATCCAAAACTCGTATGAAATTCATGAAACTTGGCATGCTATCATGGAGCGGCTTCAACATGCAGTGGTAAAAAACTTGTCCCATTTGGGGCAGGTTTGGGTATAACCTTCTCACAAACCAGAGCTTCTCACAACAAGCGTGATCGTTTCAGTAAGGAACGTGCCACCTTTGGGGACGAAACGAGAAATCTGTTGCCTCTTATTGCTTTCAAAAAATTTCTAGTGTCAACATAGTACAACATGAGTGTTGTGTTTAATGTTGGAATTTTTCGGGGTTCGTTTGGACATTTGTATACATTAACTGGGTTTTCTAGGCATTTTATGTGCATAATTCAAATTTGAAGTACATGCAAGTGCTCCAGTGCATATAAATTGGTTGAAAATTCAAATATGTGTCCTTGGTTGCATTCTTAGGTCCCATGGAAGAAATGGGAATGAATTTCAAACACCCTGCCACCGTCACTCGGACACAAACATTGAGATACTTCACTTTTAAATTCTAGTAAATCCAAAACTCGTCTGAAATTCATGAAACTTGGCATGCTATCATGGAGCGGCATCAACATGTCGTGGTCAATTGTTTGTCCTATTTGGGGCAGGTTTGGGTATAAGCTTCTCACAAACCAGAGCTTCTCACAACAAGCGTGATGGCTTCGGTAGGGAACGTGCCACCTTTGGGGACGAAACGATATCCATTGCCTCTTATTTCTTTCAAAAAATGTCTAGTGTCAACATAGAACAACAGGAGTGTTGTGTTTAATTTTGGAATTTTTCGGGGTTCGTTTGGACATTTTTATACATTAACTGGGTTCTCTAGGCATTTTATGTGCATAATTCAAATTTGAACTACATGCACATGCTCCGGTGCATATAAATTAGTTGAAAAATCGAATATGTGTCCTTGGTTGCATGCTTAGGTTCCATGCAAGGAATGGGAATGAATTTCAGACACCCTTCCACCGTCACTCGGCCCCAAACATTGAGATACCTGGTTTTAAAATTCTAGTAAATCCAAAACTCTTCTGAAAATCATGAAACTTCGCATGCTATCATCGAGCAGCATCAACATGTCGTGGTAAAAAAATTGTCCCATTTGGGGCAGGTTTGGGTCTAAGCTTCTCACAAACCAGAGCTTTTCACAACAATCGTGATGGTTATGGTAGGGAAATTGCCACATTTGGGGACAAGACAATAGCCATTGCCTCTTATTGGTTTCAAAAAATTTCTAGTGTCAACATAGAACAACAGGAGTGTTGTGTTAAATTTGGAATTTTTCGGGGTTCCTTTGGACATTTTTATACATTAACTGGGTTTTCTTGGCATTTTCTATGCTTAATTCAAATTAGAACTACATGCACATGCTCTGGTGCATATAAATTGGTTGAAATATCAAATTTGTGTCCTTGGTTGCATTCTTAGGTCCCATGCAAGAAATGGGAATGTATTTCAAACCCTGCCACCGTCAATCGGACGCAAATATTGAGATACTTGGTTTCTAAATTCTAGTAAATCCAAAACTTGTCTGAAATTCATGACACATGGCATGCTATCACAAAGTGGCATCAACATGTCGTGGTAAAAAGTTTGTCCCATTTGGGGCAGGTTTGGGTATATGCTTCTCACAAACCAGAGCTTCTCACAACAAGCATGATGGTTTCGGTAGGGAACGTGCCACCTTTGGGGACGAAACGAGATATCCGTTGCCTCTTATTGCTTTATAAAATTTCTAGTGTCAACATAGAATAACAGGAGTGTTGTGTTTAATGTTGGAATTTTTCGGGGTTGGTTTGGACATTTTTATACATTAACTAGGTTTTCTCGGCATTTTGTCTGCATAATTCAAATTTGAAGTACATGCACATGCTCCAGTGCATATAAATTGGTTGAAAATTCAAATATCTGGTTGCATTCTTAGGTCCCATGCAAGAAATGGGAATGAATGTGAAACACCCTGCCACCGTCACTCGGCCACAAACATTGAGATACCTGATTTTAAAATTCTAGTAAATCCAAAACTCATCTGAAATTCATTAAAGTTGGCATGCTATCATGGAGCGGCATCAACATGTCATGGTAAATTTTTGTCCCATTTGGGGCAGGTTTGGGGATAAGCTTCTCAAAAACCAGAGCTTCTCACAACAAGCGTGATGGTTTCGGTAGGGAACGTGACACCTTTGGGGACTAAACGATATCTGTTGCCTCTCATTGCTTTCAAAAAATTTCTAGTGTCAACATAGAACAACAGGAGTGTTGTGTTTAATTTTGGAATTATTTTTGGTGTTCGTTTGGACATTTTTATACATTAACTGGGGTTTCTAGGCATTTTATTTGCATAATTCAAATTTGAACTATATGCACAACCTCCAGTGCATATAAATTGTTTGAAAAAATGAAATATGTGTCCTTGGTTGCATGCTTAGGTCCCATGCAAGAAATGGGCATCAATTTCAAACACCCTGCCACCGTCACTCGGCCGCAAACATTGAGGTACCTGGCTTTAAAATTCTAGTAAATCCAAAACTCGTCTGAAATTCATGAAACTTGGCATGCTATCATGGAGCGGCATCAACATGTCGTGGTCAATTGTTTGTCCCATTTGGGGTAGGTTTGGTATAAGCTTCTCACAAACCAGAGCTTCTCACAACAAGCGTGATGGCTTCGGTAGGGAACGTGCCACCTTTGGGGACAAAACGATATCCATTGCCTCTTATTGCTTTCAAAAAATTTCTAGTGTCAACATAAGACAACAGAAGTGTTGTGTTTAATTTTGGAATTTTTGGGGTTTGTTTGGCCATTTTAAACATTAACTGGGCTTTCTAGGCATTTTATGTGCATAATTCAATTTTGAACTACATGGACATGCTCCAGTGCATATAAATTGGTTGAAAAATCAAATTTGTGTCCTTGGTTGCATGCTTAGGTCCCATGCAAGAAATGGGAATGAATTTCAAACACCATGCCACCGTGACTCGGACGCAAATATTTAGATACTTGGTTTCTAAATTCTAGTAAATCCAAGTCTCGTCTGAAATTCATGAAACATGGCATGCTATCATGGAGCGGCATCAACATGTCGTGGTAAATTTTTTGTCCCATTTGGGGCAGGTTTGGGTATATGCTTCTCACAAACTAGAGCTTCTCTCAACAAGCATGATGGTTTCGGTTAGGAACATGCCACCTTTGGGGATGAAACGAGATATCTGTTGCCTCTTATTGCTTTCAAAAAATTTCTAGTGTCAACATAGAACAACATGAGTGTTGTGTTTAATTTTAGAATTTTTCGGGGTTCGTTTGGACATTTTTATATATTAACTGGGTTTTCTAGGCATTTTACGTGCATAATTCAAATTTGAACTACATGCACATGTTCCAGTGCATATTAATTGGTTGAAAAATAAAATCCATGTCGTTCGGTGCATGCTTATGTCCCATGCAAGAAATGGGAATGAATTTCAAACACCATGCCACCGTCACTCGGCCGCAAACATTGAGATACTTGGTTTTTAAATTCTAGTAAATCCAAAACTCGTCTGAAATTCTTGAAACTTGGCATGCTATCATGGAGTGGTGTTGTCGGTGTACAAAATAGGGGTCATATTTCGTACCCCTTTACTCGTGTGCGGGCAATTGGAGCCATGTCTGCGGCCACACTTAGCGGGGGCAGAGGAAGGAAGCAAGGCCACAAGGCAACCAGAGCAACGCCAAGCCATAAGCACAAAGAGCGGAAGGGCGAGGTGGACTCCCCAGGCAAGGCCCTTGCCGGGGCGGCCTCCACAGCCCCGGCAAGAACCTTGCTGGGGCAACTTGTCCAACGGCAGCAGGGCTGCCACCCTTGAGCCTGAGAGTTCCGACGCCTTCAACCACATTGGAAATGAAGCTTGGGAGGCGCCTCCGTGGTGGCATGCAGATCTTTGTGAAGACCAAGAACATGCAAGATTAGATGAGAATCAGAAGACGAAGATCCTTGGCAGAATCCTTGCCGAGGATACCCACGAGACCCCCCCCAGCAAGACCCTTGCCGGGGACGCCCACGACGTCGCGGCAAGACCCTCACCAGCCAAGACTCCACCGCCGTTTCCACACAGCTGCCAGCCCACCAACTAGGCAGGCACCTGCGTGGCGACATGCGGCCTCTCACCAAGCACCGGCGTGGTGGCATGCAGATCTTCGTGAAGACTCTACAACCGCACCAACTCAGCAGCCAGCTAGCCAGCATGGCGCTACACGCCTCGTCAGCTTGGACGCGCGTCGAAGGTAGGCGAGGCGGCGATAGCTGGGATGAGCTTCCTTGCCGTCCCTGATAAAGCATGAAGGACACGTCGGCAGTGCATTAAATGCGTTTGTCCTACGGTGCCAGGAGATAGACTCGACTACTGTACAACTTTCCACCTCCTGTGTGCCACCGTGGGAGCCCCTTTTGACTATAAAAGGAGGCCCGCGGCGTACTAAGCAAGGATTCAGACTTTTTGGACCCTGCACGCTTTGTAGCTAATCCAAGAACACCAGATAAACATAAACCAGCAGGAGTTAGGTATTACACATCACTTGTGGCCCGAACCTGGATAATCCCCCTGCGTTGATCTCTCAATCCCGCTCTTTCCACAGCCCCGCGCCCACCAACCGTAGCAAAAGGGATTCCCCGTGATGCTCTAGGTGTCGTTTCCCCCGACATCTTTGGCGCGCCAGGTAGGGGGCACAAATCATGGAAATCTGGTTTTGGAGCAGACGCGTCGACTCTTTCATGGGGATGGCTCGAACGAAGAGGGCGATGTCGATCAGCCATCCTCTGGTGCCTTCTACAGCTTCGACAGCCATCCACGTGGCCCCGAAAAGCTAAGTCATGCAAAATTTTGGCTAATTTCATTTATATAAGTCTGTCTTCCTCGAAAGATCTCTTTCCTTGTATGGGAAACCTGCACACAATGGGACCCTTCCGCTAATGGCAACGCCCTTGTCTCTGTCTCGAGTCCGCTCGATAGTTCATGCGGCCGCGCTGAGAACGACAAGGTGGCCTACCCGCTACTAGCCGCGCTCTTGGCCTGTTTCGAGTCCGCTTGACAGTTCAAGCGACCGCACTGGGAGCGGCAAGGTGGTTTGACCAGTAGCAAGCACCCTCCCGGTAAGGTGCTAAGGATCCGTCCTCAAAGCACCATGGCATGAGTTTACGCGCCGGCAGCCTTATCTCACCAAGTGTAGCGTGAAAACATACAAAGAAAGATCAAACGGGAAGATAGCATGCGTGATATTGAAGTACTGCAGAGTTATATTACATCAAATAATTGCTGCGATTCTAATTTAAGATAAAATTGTCTTGGTCTTGAACTCACAGCGGCGACGAGAAACAGGGCGCCTAGTCCCGGCGCTGGCCTCCACCCTCTCAACTCCGTCGACGCAGTCGATGATGGGCTTGATGCCCTCCTTGAGCACCGCGAGGTCCGCCTCCTCCGGCAAGCTCTCTAACGCATTGGCAAAGTTGATGGTGGGGGTTCCAGAATGCCACCTTGGTGAGCACCTTGGTCAGGGCACCCCGGCAGAGCCTCCGGGACTCGTTGGCCAGATAAGTTGCCCGGTTGGAGCGGAGCTGCTCCAGGGCCCCAAGAATGCCGTCGAAGAACATGGTCAGTTTGGCATTGGGACTCATGTTCGGCTCTGGGGAGTACCTCACATTTGGCATCCCCATGGCGGCCAGCTTCGTGGTGGTCCTGCCGGCGACGTCGGCGAGGCGGCTGACCCAACGGTTTATGCCCTCCGCGTACTCCTTGTGTTCGGCGGCGTCATTCCTCCGAAGCTGCCTCTCCTCCTCCAGGTCCTTAGTCAGGGTCTCTTCCCGGGCCCTGACCTCCGAAAGCGTCCCCTCAAGGCCCTCCAGGTTCAGCTTCAGGTATTTGATGGAGTCGTTGGCCTTGGAGAGCAGCTCGGCCTTGCCAAGGACTGCGGCCTGCGCCTCCACCAGAGCACCGTTGATCGTGTCCTTCTCCTTCGCCAGCTCCAGGACCTGTTTCTTTAGCCCATCCCGCTCCACCTCCAGCTCCTTCACCTTGCCAGCATGGACCAGGACTTGAGCATTGAGTGCCTCCTTGTGCCTCTGCTCCAGCTCCTGGGTCCGCTGCGCGACGAGCTTCCCAACCTCCTCATCCTTGCCACGGAGTGTGGTGGCGAGCGCCTCCTCACGAGCGGCAAGGTCCTCCTCCTGGCAGTTCAGCTCGGCCTGGTGCTGGTGCCGAGCGCCCTCGTCCTTGGCGGCCTGTTCCTTCGCCGCCTCCTAGGCCATCTCAACATCAGCCTACTTTCTTTAGCCCATCCCGCTCCACCTCCAGCTCCTTCACCTTGCCGGCATGGACCAGGACTTGAGCATTGAGTGCCTCCTTGAGCCTCTGCTCCAACTCCTGGGTCCGCTGCGCAAAGAGCTTCCCAACCTCCTCGTCCTTGCCGCGGAGTGTGGTGGCGACCGCCTGCTCACGAGCGGCAAGGTCCTCCGCCTGGGAGTTCAGCTCGGCCTGGTGCTGGTGCCGAGCGGCCTCGTCCTTGGCAGCCTGTTCCTTCGCCGCCTCCTAGGCCTTCTCAACATTAGCCTGCTTCAGGACAAGCTCCTGTTTGCGCTCAGCCAATAGATCCTGGGCAACCTTCAGTTCTTGGTGGGCCTTGCGAAACCAGGCCTGCGTCTCGGCGATGCGCTCCTCGAGATCCGTCTCCACCCTGTCCACCGCCGTCGTCCTGGATTTTGCCTTGTCCAAGCGGGCATGGTGAAGCGCCTAGAGCTTATGGAAGTTGGCGCTCATGGCCCGAAAGACCTCCTTCTCTTGGGAACCAGTGCCACAGGCGCTCGGTTTGTCAACAACCTCAAGCGCGGCGGCAGCGAGCGCCTCATCGTCGAACACCTCCCCCTCGATTGGCGCCCTGGTGCCCGTCGTTCCTGGGAGGTGGACGAACAGGTCATCGTCCACCTTCAAGTACTTGCCCGAGCCAGAGGTAGCAGAGGAGGAGGGTTGGTCGTCAACCACCCCGTCCTGGGCAGCAGCCTTGCAGGCCTCTCCGACAGGCCCCTTGCCGGCCTCCTCGGCAGCGGCCTTGCCAGCCCCCCGGCAGACCCCTTGGCGGCCTCCTCAGCGGTGGTCTTGGCGGCCTCCTCAGCGGCAATCTTGTCGGCCTCGGCATTGGCGTCACTGGCGACCTCCTCGATGACGGTGTCGATGTCAAGGTCGAGGTTCAAAAAGAAGAAGAAAGAACGGGTACAGAAAGAAAATGACTTACCCACACAGGGCTGGGAAGAAGTGGCGCCCTCCGCGCCAGCATTCGTTGCTGGGGCAGAACCCCCGACACCCAAGTTCACCTCCTCCTCCTCCATATGCGTGGGCTCGGTGGTGGATGCCCTTGCCGGGGACGCCCCTCGCGGCGGCATAGTCGAGAGGGGCGGCATGTTGGGGGTGGCCCTTGGCGGCTCCTCCTGCTGCCGTTCTTCTCCTGCAAACCCGGCAAGATGAGCATCAAGGATTCACACCCCAATGTTCATCAATGGAGGAGTGAGTGATGAGCTTACGCTGGGGGCTAAAGCGGGGGTTACGCCGGGGGCTGCTATCCGGGCTGCTCTCCACCAGCAACGGCGTATGCGAAGTACCCGTCGGGGGCTTGTTGCCCGTCGAGGCTTTGGCCCTCTTCGCCACCCTCTGGGCCAGCGTCTCCACGTCCCTGTGAAGATAACATCAAATCAAAGAAGGATAACACAAGAGTAAAGTCAGGAGATCACGTGGGGGCAAAATACTTACTCTTCCTCCACCTCCTCCTCCACTAACTTCCTCTTCCTCGCCGGGCTAAAAGATCCGAAGTCAAACTCGGCCTCCAAGGTGCTGTCCGAAGGGGAAGGAGATGGGGTCTGGTACCACTTGGACGAGGAGGAAGCAGCCGCCGTCCTCTTCGCCACCACGGCCTTCACCGCCTTCTTTGATGTCGCGGCCTTCATCGCCCTCGTCTCGTGCACGAGCTGCTCCTGGGGCGGCTGCCGCTGCGTGATCCTGCCGGGCCGGACCGGCTCACCAGAGTTGGCCCACCGCAAGACGCACTGCCTCCCTGCGACCGGGGGGTCGTTCACCTCGACCTCCTCTTCGGATGACTCGTCGCCCGCGTCTTCAACAAGGGGGGCCTCGGCGTTGGCGCCGCTAGCCTCCCCGACAAACTCCGCCCACTGGGCGAGCTCCGTCTCCTCCGCGGCCGCATCGGCCTCGTCCTCCGCGGCGCCAACGTTGCAGGCCTCCCTGGCAAGCGCCGCCTCCGCCGCCCTGGCGACGATGTAGTCCAGCTCCGCCTTCGTGGTGTCCCGGATGAGCAGCGGCTTGTCACGGACATAGCTCTCCGACAAGGTTTCGAAGAACTCCTGCACCTTCTCTGCTAGCGGCTCGGCCCACGTCGGGTCAAGGCCATGCGCGTTGAAGTCCGGCATCATGGCGATGATGGCGGACTGGCGAGAGTTGTTGTTCAACGGGACCACTCCCACCGGCAACCCAAACAGGGGCCCCTTGACGGCCTTGCCGGCCTTCGCGGCCCTGCCGGTCCTCTCAGCCCTGCCGTCGCTGTCCACGTCGAGCTGAAAGAGCCTTTGACAGAAATGGGCATGCCCCATCACCGTGAAGTTATGCTTCAGGCGAGGGCGGAGCCTCATGACGTCGGCCGCATTCCTGAAGTCCCAAGCCGACCTCCCCTTGTTGTGCAGTGGGGCGATTCGGCGACGGATGAAGTCGGCCCCGATCATCTCGAGGGTGAGCCCGGCCATGGTGAGGCGATGGATCCTGGTGGTGGCGACCGTGAGCTTCTTGTCGTCGGCGTCGAGGTCGCTCCAATCCCCGCGGCGGGTCGGCGGGCTCTAACGAACCCGGCAGAACTCCTGAGGGTCCTTCTCCTCGATCCAGCACCACCGGCCCCGCCACTCCTCCCACCTCTCCTTCTGGGCACCCTCCGGATACGTGCCCTTCTCCTGGGTCCTCAAGATCCAGGCGATGCTCCCAGAGATGGCCCCCCTGGTTGGAGGCGAGGGGAGAAGTAGTGGCAGAAGAGCGCCGTGCTAGGGAGCACCCCGGCAAAGCCCTCGCAGAGGTGGGCAAAGAGAGCCATGCACGCCACGGCATTCGGCGTGAGATCCAAAAGATGGAAGCCGTAGGTGTGCATGACATCGTTGAAGAAGTCAGAGAAAGGGGGGCAGAGCCCGCAAGAGAAGAAATCTACAAAGAAGGGGTGCCGATTTGTGCCGTCATTGGCAAAATCGGCGGGCACGACGAGCGTGGCAGGGTGCCCCGTCGTCTTCCTCCCCCACAGGGGCAAGAAGTTCTTGAGGTGGACCGCATCGACCGTCGATGAGAAGTAGGCGAGCTGCGTCCGCCGCACCGCCGACTCACCCTCTGGCGCCTCCTTCTCCCCGGCATCCTTGCCCAGTCCCTTGCCCCTGCTGGTTTTGGGCGCCATGGCAGCTGGGATGGGCGAAGGATCAAGAGCAATGGGGCACAGCGGCAGCAAGCAGAGGCAAGAACTTCGAATCTTTTGCCTGAGGAAGAAGAGAGGAACGGCGGTTCCGAGATTGGAAGAGGCGCAGAGGGTAAATGAGCAGCGTGCCTGCAGTTTTTCCTTTTTATGGGGAAGGCACAGGCCGCCTCTTTACCATTTACCATGATGTGATGCATGAGGGCAGCAACCGCCCCACGCATGGCCCCCACGTCACGCACGACCCCCACGTCGCGCATTCAACGCGGGTCGTGGGGAAGTGCAACTGGCGAGGGGAGTTACTGCAGTAAAACTCGGCCCCGCATGCCCGTGCACCGTTTTGGGCCTAGCCCAACAACGCGCCGCGCTTATGTGTGGCCTAGGCCCGGGGGCTCCTGTCGGTGTACAAAAGTAGGGGTCCTATTTCGTACCCCTTTACTTGTGCGCGGGCAGTTGGAGCCGTGCATGCGGCCACACTTAGCGGGGCAGAGGAAGGAAGCAAGGCCGCAAGACAACCAGAGCAACGCCAAGCCAGAAGCACAAAGATCAGAAGGGCGAGGTGGACTCCCCCGGCAAGGCCCTTGCCGGGGCGGCCTCCACAGCCCCGCAAGAACCTTGTCGGGGCAACTTGCCCAACGCCAGCAGGGCTGCCACCGTTGAGCCTGAGAGTTCCGACGCCTTCAACCACATTGGAACCAAAGCTCGGGAGGCGCCTCCGTGGTGGCATGCAGATCTTTGTGAAGACCAAGAACATGCAAGATTAGATGAGAATCAGAAGACGATGATCCTCGGCAGATTCCTTGCCGAGCATACCCACGAGACCCCCCGGCAAGACCCTTGCCGGGGACGCCCACGACGCTGCGGCAAGACCCTTGCCGGGGCCCCGGCAAGACTCGTGCCGAAGACACCCGCGGGGCCACAGCTAGGCTCCCACTATCCAAGACTCCACCGCCGTTTCCACACAGCTGCCAGCCCACCAACTTGGCAGGCACCTGCGTGGCGACGTGAGGCCTCTAGGCCAACTCAGCAAGCACCTACGTGGTGGCATGCAGATCTTCGTGAAGACTCTGCCTCCGGACCAACTCAACAGCCAGCCAGCGTGGCGCTACACGCCTTGTCAGCTTGGACGCGCGTCGAAGCCCAGCAAGGCGGCGACAGCTCGGACGAGCTTCCTTGCCATCCCTGATAAAGCATGAAGGACACGTCGGCAGCGCATTAAATGAGTTTGTCCTATGGTGCCAGGAGGTAGACTCGACTACTGTACAACTTTCCACCTCCTGTGTGCCACTGTGGCAGCCCCTTTTGACTATAAAAGGAGGCCCGCGACGTACTAAGGAAGGATTCGGACTTTTTGGACCATGCACGCTTTGTAGCTAATCCAAGAACACCAGATAAACATAAACCAGTAGGAGTAGGGTATTACGCATCACTGGCGGCCCGAACCTGGATAATCCCCTCGCGTTGATCTCTCAATCCTGCTGTTTCCACAGCCCCGCGCCCACCAACTGTAGCAAAAGGGATTCCCCGTGATCCCATAGGTGTCGATTCCCCCGAAGCGTCAACATGTAGTGGTAAAATTTTTGTCCCATTTGGGGCAGGTTTGGGTATAAGCTTCTCACAAACAAGAGCTTCTCACAACAAGCGTGATGGTTTCGTTAGGGAACGTGCCACCTTTGGCGATGAAACGATATATGTTGCCTCTTATTGCTTTCAATAATTTTCTAGTGTCAACATGGAACAACAGGAGTGTTGTTTTAATTTTGGAATTTTTTGGGGTTTGTTTGGACATTTTTATAAATTAACTGGGTTTTCTAGGCATTTTATGTGCATAATTCAAATTTGAACTACATGCACAAGCTCCAGTGCATATAAATTGGTTGAAAAATCAAATTTGTGCCCTTGGTTGCATGCTTAGGTCCCATGCAAGAAATGGGAATGAATTTCAAGCACCCCGCCACAGTAACTCGGCCGCAAACATTGAGATACTTGGTTTCTAAATTCTAGTAAATCCAAAATTTGTCTGAAATTCATGAAACTTGGCATGCTATCATGGAGCGGCGTCAACATGAAGTGGTAAATTTTTTGTCCCATTTGGGGCAGGTTTGGGTATAAGCTTCTCACTACAAGCGTGATGGTTTCGGTAGGCAACGTGCCACCTTCGGCGATGAAACGATATCTGTTGTCTCTTATTGCTTTCAAAAAAATTCTATTGTCAATATAGAACAACAGGAGTGTTGTGTTTAATTTTGGAATTTTTTGGGGTTCGTTTGGACATTTTTATACATTAACTGGGTTTTCTAGGCATTTTATGTGCATAATTCAAATATGAACTACATGCACATGCTCCAGTGCATATAATTTGGTTGAAAAAACAAATTTGTGCCCTTGGTTGCATGCTTAGGTCCCATGCATGAAATGGGAATGAATTTCAAGCACCCTGCCACAGTCACTCGACCGCAAACATTGAGATACTTGGTTTCTAAATTCTAGTAATCCAAAATTCGTCTGAAATTCATGAAACTTGGCATGCTATCATGGAGCGGCATCAACATGAATTCGTAAATTTTTTGTCCCATTTGGAGCAGGTGTTGGTATAAGCTTCTGACAAACCAGAGCTTCTCACAACAAGGGTGATGGTTTCGGTAGGCAACGTGCCACCTTCGGCGATGAAACGATATATGTTGTCTCTTATTGCTTTCAAAAAAATTCTATTGTCAATACAGAACAACAGGAGTGTTGTGTTTAATTTTGGAATTTTTTGGGGTTCGTTTGGACATTTTTATACATTAACTGGGTTTTCTAGGCATTTTATGTGCGTAATTCAAATATGAACTACATGCACATGCTCCAGTCCATATAATATGGTTGAAAAAACAAATTTGTGCCCTTGGTTGCATGCTTAGGTCCCATGCAAGAAATGGGAATGAATTTCAAGCACCCTTCCACAGTCACTCGACCGCAAACATTGAGATACTTGGTTTCTAAATTCTAGTAAATCCAAAATTCGTCTGAAATTCATGAAACTTGGCATGCTATCATGGAGCGGCATCAACATGACTTCGTAAATTTTTTGTCCCGTTTGGAGCAGGTTTGGGTATAAGCTTCTCACAAACCAGAGCTTCTCACAACAAGGGTGATGGTTTCGGTAGGGAACGTGCCACCTTCGGCGATGAAATGATATATGTTGCCTCTTATTGCTTTCAATAAATTTCTAGTGTCAACATGGAACAACAGGAGTGTTGTATTTAATTTTGGAATTTTTTGGGGTTTGTTTGGACATTTCTATAAATTAACTGGGTTTTCTATGCATTTTATCTGCATAATTCAAATTTGAACTACAAGCACAAGCTCCAGTGCATATAAATTGGTTGAAAAATCAAATTTGTGCCCTTGGTTGCATGCTTAGGTCCCACGCAAGAAATGGGAATGAATTTCAAGCACCCTGCCACAGTAACTTAGCCGCAAACATTGAGATACTTGGTTTCTAAATTCTAGTAAATCCAAAATTTGTACAAAATTCATGAAACTTGGCATGCTATCTTGGAGCGGAGTCAACATGAAGTGGTAAATTTTTTGTCCCATTTGGGGCAGGTTTGGGTATAAGCTTCTCACTACAAGCGTGATGGTTTCGGTAGGCAACGTGCCACCTTCGGCGATGAAACGATGTCTGTTGTCTCTTATTGCTTTCAAAAAAATTCTATTGTCAATATAGAACAACAGGAGTGTTGTGTTTAATTTTGGAATTTTTTGGGGTTCGTTTGGACATTTTTATACATTAACTGGGTTTTCTAGGCATTTTATGTGCGTAATTCAAATATGAACTACATGCACATGCTCCAGTCCATATAATATGGTTGAAAAAACAAATTTGTGCCCTTGGTTGCATGCTTAGGTCCCATGCATGAAATGGGAATGAATTTCAAGCACCCTGCCACAGTCACTCGACCGCAAACATTGAGATACTTGGTTTCTAAATTCTAGTAATCCAAAATTCGTCTGAAATTCATGAAACTTGGCATGCTATCATGGAGCGGCATCAACATGAATTCGTAAATTTTTTGTCCCATTTGGAGCAGGTTTGGGTATAAGCTTCTCACAAACCAGAGCTTCTCACAACAAGGGTGATGGTTTCGGTAGGGAACGTGCCACCTTTGGCGACGAAACGATATCTGTTGCCTCTTATTGCTTTCAAAAAATTTCTAGTGTCAACATACAACAACAGGAGTGATGTGTTCAATTTTGGAATTTTTTGGGGTTCGTTTTGACATTTTTATACATTAACTGGGTTTTCTAGGCATTTTATGTGCATATTTCAAATTTGAACTAAATGCACAAGCTCCAGTGCATATAAATTGGTTGAAAAATCAAATTTGTGCCCTTGGTTGCATGCTTAGGTCCCATGCAAGAAATGGGAATCAATTTCAAGCACCCTGCCACAGTAACTCGGCCGCAAACATTGAGATACTTGGTTTCTAAATTCTAGTAAATCCAAAATTTGTCTGAAATTCATGAAACTTGGCATGCTATCATGGAGCGGCGTCAACATGAAGTGGTAAAATTTTTGTCCCATTTGGGGCAGGTTTGGGTATAAGCTTCTCACTACAAGCGTGATGGTTTCGGTAGGCAACGTGCCACCTTTGGCGATGAAACGATGTCTGTTGTCTCTTATTGCTTTCAAAAAAATTCTATTGTCAATATAGAACAACAGGAGTGTTGTGTTTAATTTTGGAATTTTTTGGGGTTCGTTTGGACATTTTTATACATTAACTGGGTTTTCTAGGCATTTTATGTGCATAATTTAAATATGAACTACATGCACATGCTCCAGTGCATATAATTTGGTTGAAAAAACAAATTTGTGCCCTTGGTTGCGTGCTTAGGTCCCATGCATGAAATGGGAATGAATTTCAAGCACCCTGCCACAGTCACTCGACCGCAAACATTGAGATACTTGGTTTCTAAATTCTAGTAAATCCAAAATTCGTCTGAAATTCATGAAACTTGGCATGCTATCATGGAGCGGCATCAACATGAATTCGTAAATTTTTGTCCCATTTGGAGCAGGTTTGGGTATAAGCTTCTCACAAACCAGAGCTTCTCACAACAAGGGAGATGGTTTCGGTAGGGAACGTGCCACCTTCGGCGATGAAATGATATATGTTGCCTCTTATTGCTTTCAATAATTTTCTAGTGTCAACATGGAACAACAGGAGTGTTGTATTTAATTTTGGAATTTTTTGGGGTTTGTTTGGACATTTTTATAAATTAACTGGGTTTTCTAGGCATTTTATGTGCATAATTCAAATTTGAACTACATGCACAAGCTCCAGTGCATATAAATTGGTTGAAAAATCAAATTTGTGCCCTTGGTTGCATGCTTAGGTCCCATGCAAGAAATGGGAATGAATTTCAAGCACCCTGCCACAGTCACTCGGCCGTAAACATTGAGATACTTGGTTTCTAAATTCTATTAAATCCAAAATTCATCTGAAATTCATGAAACTTGGCATGCTATCATTGAGCGGCATCAACATGAAGTGGTAAAAAATTTGTCCCATTTGGGGCAGGTTTGGGTATAAGCTTCTCACTACAAGCGTGATGGTTTCGGTAGGCAACGTGCCACCTTCGGCGATGAAACGATATCTGTTGTCTCTTATTGCTTTCAAAAAAATTCTATTGTCAATACAGAACAACAAGAGTGTTGTGTTTAATTTTGGAATTTTTTGGGGTTCGTTTGGACATTTTTATACATTAACTGGGTTTTCTAGGCATTTTATGTGCATAATTCAAATATGAACTACATGCACATGCTCCAGTGCATATAATTTGGTTGAAAAAACAAATTTGTGCCCTTGGTTGCATGCTTAGGTCTCATGCAAGAAATGGGAATGAATTTCAAGCACCCTGCCACAGTCACTCGACCGCAAACATTGAGATACTTGGTTTCTAAATTCTAGTAAATCCAAAATTCGTCTGAAATTCATGAAACTTGGCATGCTATCATGGAGCGGCATCAACATGAATTCGTAAATTTTTTGTCCCATTTGGAGCAGGTTTGGGTATAAGCTTCTCACAAACCAGAGCTTCTCACAACAAGGGTGATGGTTTCGGTAGGGAACGTGCCACCTTTGGCGACGAAACGATATCTGTTGCCTCTTATTGCTTTCAAAAAATTTCTAGTGTCAACATACAACAACAGGAGTGATGTGTTTAATTTTGGAATTTTTTGGGGTTCGTTTTGACATTTTTATACATTAACTGGGTTTTCTAGGCATTTTATGTGCATATTTCAAATTTGAACTAAATGCACATGCTCGAGTGCATATAAATTGGTTGAAAAATCAAATTTGTGCCCTTGGTTGCATGCTTAGGTCCCATGCAAGAAATGGGAATCAATTTCAAGCACCCTGCCACAGTAACTCGGCCGCAAACATTGAGATACTTGGTTTCTAAATTCTAGTAAATCCAAAATTTGTCTGAAATTCATGAAACTTGGCATGCTATCATGGAGCGGCGTCAACATGAAGTGGTAAAATTTTTGTCCCATTTGGGGCAGGTTTGGGTATAAGCTTCTCACTACAAGCGTGATGGTTTCGGTAGGCAACGTGCCACCTTCGGCGATGAAACAATATCTGTTGTCTCTTATTGCTTTCAAAAAAAATTCTATTGTCAATATAGAACAACAGGAGTGTTGTGTTTAATTTTGGAATTTTTTGGGGTTCGTTTGGACATTTTTATACATTAACTGGGTTTTCTAGGCATTTTATGTGCATAATTCAAATATGAACTACATGCACATGCTCCAGTGCATATAATTTGGTTGAAAAAACAAATTTGTGCCCTTGGTTGCATGCTTAGGTCTCATGCAAGAAATGGGAATGAATTTCAAGCACCCTGTCACAGTCACTCGACCGAAAACATTGAGATACTTGGTTTCTAAATTCTAGTAAATCCAAAATTCGTCTGAAATTCATGAAACATGGCATGCTATCATGGAGCGGCATCAACATGAATTCGTAAATTTTTTGTCCCATTTGGAGCAGGTTTGGGTATAAGCTTCTCACAAACCAGAGCTTCTCACAACAAGGGTGATGGTTTCGGTAGGGAACGTGCCACCTTTGCGACGAAACGATATCTGTTGCCTCTTATTGCTTTCAAAAAATTTCTAGTGTCAACATACAACAACAGGAGTGATGTGTTTAATTTTGGAATTTTTTTGGGTTCGTTTTGACATTTTTATACATTAACTGGGTTTTCTAGGCATTTTGTGTGCATATTTCAAATTTGAACTATATGCACATGCTCGAGTGCATATAAATTGGTTGAAAAATCAAATTTGTGTCCTTGGTTGCATGCTTAGGTCCCATGCAAGAAATGGGAATGAATTTCAAACACCCTGCCACCATCACTCGGCCGGAAACATTGAGGTACTTGGTTTTTAAATTCTAGAAAATCCAAAACTCATCTAAATTTCATGAAACTTGGCATGCTATCATGGAGCGGCATCAACATGAAGTGGTAAAAAATTTGTCCCATTGGGGGCAGTTTTGGGTATAAGCTTCTCACAATCCAGAGCTTCTCTCAACAAGCGTGGTGGTTTCGGTAGGGAACGTGCCACCTTCGGCGATGAAACGATATCTTTTGCCTCTTATTGCTTTCAATAATTTTCTATTGTCAACATAGAACAACAAGAGTGTTGTGTTTAATTTTGGAATTTTTCGTTGTTTATTTGGACATTTTTATACATTAACTGATTTTTCTAGGCATTTTATGTGCATAATTCAAATTTGAACTACATGCACAGGCTCCAGTGCATATAAATTGGCTGAAAATCAAATTTGTGCCCTTGGTTGCATGCTTAGGTCCCATGCAAGAAATGGGAATGAATTTCGAGCGCCCTGCAACAGTCACTCGGCCGTGAACATTCAGATACTTGGTTTCTAAATTCTAGTAAATCCAAAATACATATAAAAATCATGAAACTTGGCATGCTATCATGGAGCGGCATCAACATAAAGTGGTAAAAAAATTGTCCCATTTGGAGCAGGTATGGTATAAGCTTCTCATAAACCAGAGCTTCTCACTACAAGCGTGACGGTTTCGGTAGGGAACGTGCCACCTTCGGCGGTGAAACAATATCTGTTGTCTCTTATTGCTTTCAAAAATTCTCTATTGTCAACATAGCACAACAAGAGTGGTGTCTTTAATTTTGGAATTTTTCGTGGTTTGTTTGGACATTTTTATACATTAACTGGGTTTGTTGGCATTTTATGTGCATAATTAAATTTGAACTACATGCACATTCTCCAGTGTATATAAATTGGTTGAAAAATCAAATTTGTGCCCTTGGTTGCATGCTTAGGTCCCATGCAAGAAATGGGAATGACTTTCAAGCACACTTCCACAGTCACTCGGCCGGAAACATTGAGATACTTGGTTTCTAAATTCTAGTAAATCCTAAATTCATCTGAAATTCATGAAACTTGGCATGCTATCATGGAGCGGCGTCAACATGGAGTGGTAAAAATTTTGTCCCATTTGGAGCAGGTTTGGGTATAAGCTTCTCACAAACAAGAGCTTCTCACGACAAGCGTGATGGTTTCGGTAGGGAACGTGCCACCTTTCGCGACGAAACGATATTCATTGCCTAATTATTGCTAACAAAAAATACTAGTGACAACATAGAACAACAGGAGTGTTGTGTTTAATTTTGGAATTTTTGGGGTTCGTTTGTACATTTTTATACATTAACAGGGTTTTCTATGCATTTTATGTACATAATTCAAATTTGAACTACATGCACATGCTCCGGTGCATATAAATTGGTTGAAAAATCAAATTTGTGTCCTTGGATGCATGCTTAGGTCCCATGCAAAAATGGGAATGAATTTGAAACACCCTGCCACCGTCACTCGGCCGCAAACATTGAGGTACTTGGTTTTTAAATTCTAGTAAATCCAAAACTCATCTAAAATTCATGAAACTTGGCATTCTATCATGGAGCGGCATCAACATGCAGTGGTAAAAAAATTGTCCCATTTGGGCAGGTTTGGGTACAAGCTTCTCACAAACCAGAGCTTCTCACAACAAGCGTGATGGTTTCGGTAGGGAACGTGCCACCTTCGGCGATGAAACGATATTTGTTGCCTCTTATTGCTTTCAAAAAATTTCTATTGTCAACATAGAACAACAGGAGTGTTTTTTTTTATTTTGTAATTTTTCATTGTTTGTTTGGACATTTTTATACATTAACTGGGTTTTCTAGGCATTTTATGTGCATAATTCAAATTTGAACTACATGCACATGCTCCAGTGCATATAAATTGGTTGAAAATCAAATTTTTTCCCTAGGATGCATGCTTAGGTCCCATGCAAGAAATGGGAATGAATTTAAAGCACCCTGCCACAGTCACTCGGCCATAAACATTGAGATACTGGATTTCTAAATTCTAGTAAATCCAAAATTCGTCTGAAATTCATGAAACTTGGCATGCTCTCAGGGAGCGGCGTCAACATGAAGTGGTAACAATTTTGTCCCATTTGGAGCAGGTTTCTGTATAAGCTTCTCACAAACCAGAGCTTCTCACGACAAGCGTGATGGTTTCGGTAGGGAACGTGCCACCATTGGCGACGAAACGATATATGTTGCCTCTTATTGCTTTCAAAAAAATTCTAGTGTCAACATAGAACAACAGGAGTGATGTGTTTAATTTTGGAATTTTTTGGGGTTCGTTTTGATATTTTTATACATTAACTGGGTTTTCTAGGCATTTTATGTGCATATTTCAAATTTGAACTACATGCACATGCTCCAGTGTTGAAAAATCAAATTTGTGTCCTTGGTTGCATGCTTAGGTCCCATGCAAGAAATGGGAATGAATTTCAAACACCCTGCCACTGTCACTCGGCCGGAAACATTGAGGTACTTGGTTTTTAAATTCTAGAAAATCCAAAACTCATCTAAATTTCATGAAACTTGGCATGCTATCATGGAGCGGCATCAACATGCAGTGGTAAAAAAGTTGTCCCATTTGGGGCAGGTTTGGGTATAAGCTTCTCACAAACCAGAGCTTCTCACAACAAGCGTGATGGTTTCGGTAGGGAACGTGCCACCTTCGGCGATGAAACGATATCTGTTGCCTCTTATTGCTTTCAAAAAATTTCTATTGTCAACATAGAACAACAGGAGTGTTTTGTTTAATTTTGTAATTTTCCGTTGTTTGTTTGGACATTTTTATACATTAACTGGGTTTTCTAGCCATTTTATGTGCATAATTCAAATTTGAACTACATGCACATGCTCCAGTGCATATAAATTGGTTGAAAAATCAAATTTGTGCTCTTGGTTGCATGCTTAGGTCCCATGCAAGAAATGGGAATGAACTTAAAGCACCCTGCCACAGTCACTCGGCCGTAAACATTGAGATACTGGATTTCTAAATTCTAGTAAATCAAAAATTCGTCTGAAATTCATGAAACTTGGCATGCTATCAGGGAGTGGCGTCAACATGAAGTGGTAAAATTTTTGTCCCATTTGGAGCAGGTTTGGGCATAAGCTTCTCACAAACCAGAGCTTCTCACGACAAGCGTGATGGTTTCGGTAGGGAACGTGCCACCATTGGCGACGAAACGATATATGTTGCCTCTTATTGCTTTCAAAAAAATTCTAGTGTCAACATAAAACAACATGAGTGTTGTGTTTAATTTTGGTATTTTTCAGGGTTCGTTTGGACATTTTTATAAATTAACTGGGTTTTCTAGGCATTTTATGTGCATAATTCAAATTTGAACTACATGCACATGCTCAAGTGCATATAAGGTGGTTGAAAAATCAAATTTGTGTCCTTGGTTGCATGCTTAGGTCCCATGCAAGAAATGGGAATGAATTTCAAACACCCTGCCACCGTCGCTCGGCCGCAAACATTGAGGTACCTAGTTTTAAATTCTAGTAAATCCAAAACTCATCTAAATTTCATGAAACTTGGCATGCTATCATGGAGCGGCATCAACATGAAGTGGTAAAAAATTTGTCCCATTTGGGGCAGTTTTGGGTATAAGCTTCTCACAATCCAGAGCTTCTCACAACAAGCGTGATGGTTTCAGTAGGGAACGTGCCACCTTCGGCGATGAAATGATATCTTTTGCCTCTTATTGCTTTCAATAATTTTCTATTGTCAACATAGAACAACAAGAGTGTTGTGTTTAATTTTGGAATTTTTCGTTGTTTATTTGGACATTTTTATACATTAACTGAGTTTTCTAGGCATTTTATGTGCATAATTCAAATTTGAACTACATGCACAGGCTCCAGTGCATATAAATTGGCTGAAAATCAAATTTGTGCCCTTGGTTGCATGCTTAGGTCCCATGCAAGAAATGGGAATGAATTTCAAGCGCCCTGCAACAGTCACTCGGCCGTGAACATTGAGATACTTGGTTTCTAAATTCTAGTAAATCCAAAATTCATATAAAAATCATGAAACTTGGCATGCTATCATGGAGTGGCATCAACATAAAGTTGTAAAAAAATTGTCCCATTTGGAGCAGGTTTGGTATAAGCTTCTCATAAACCAGAGCTTCTCACTACAAGCGTGACGGTTTCGGTAGGGAACGTGCCACCTTCGGCGGTGAAACAATATCTGTTGTCTCTTATTGCTTTCAAAAATTCTCTATTGTCAACATAGCACAACAAGAGTGGTGTGTTTAATTTTGGAATTTTTCGTGGTTTGTTTGGACATTTTTATACATTAACTGGGTTTCTTGGCATTTTATGTGCATAACTAAATTTGAACTACATGCACATTCTCCAGTGTATATAAATTGGTTGAAAAATCAAATTTGTGCCCTTGGTTGCATGCTTAGGTCCCATGCAAGAAATGGGAATGACTTTCAAGCACACTTCCACAGTCACTCGGCCGCAAACATTGAGATACTTGGTTTCTAAATTCTAGTAAATCCAAAATTCATCTGAAATTCATGAAACTTGGCATGCTATCATGGAGCGGCGTCAACATGGAGTGGTAAAAAATTTGTCCCATTTGGAGCAGGTTTGGGTATAAGCTTCTCACAAAAAAGAGCTTCTCACGACAGGCGTGATGGTTTCGGTAGGGAACGTGCCACCTTTGGCGACGAAACGATATTCATTGCCTAATTATTGCTAACAAAAAAATTCTAGTGACAACATAGAACAACAGGAGTGTTGTGTTTAATTTTGGAATTTTTTGGGGTTCGTTTGTACATTTTTATACATTAACTGGGTTTTCTAGGCATTTTATGTGCATATTTCAAATTTGAACTACACGCACATGCTCCAATGTTGAAAAATCAAATTTGTGTCCTTGGTTGCATGCTTAGGTCCCATGCAAGAAATGGGAATGAATTTCAAACACCCTGCCACTGTCACTCGGCCGGAAACATTGAGGTACTTGATTTTTAAATTCTAGACAATCCAAAACTCATCTAAATTTCATGAAACTTGGCATGCTATCATGGAGCGGCATCAACATGCAGTGGTAAAAAAGTTGTCCCATTTGGGGCAGGTTTGGGTATAAGCTTCTCACAAACCAGAGCTTCTCACAACAAGCGTGATGGTTTCGGTAGGGAACGTGCCACCTTCGGCGATGAAACGATATCTGTTGCCTCTTATTGCTTTCAAAAAATTTCTATTGTCAACATAGAACAACAGGAGTGTTTTGTTTAATTTTGTAATTTTTCGTTGTTTGTTTGGACATTTTTATACATTAACAGGGTTTTCTAGCCATTTTATGTGCATAATTCAAATTTGAACTACATGCACATGCTCCAGTGCATATAAATTGGTTGAAAAATCAAATTTGTGCCCTTGGTTGCATGCTTAGGTCCCATGCAAGAAATGGGAATGAACTTAAAGCACCCTGCCACAGTCACTCGGTCGTAAACATTGAGATATTGGATTTCTAAATTCTAGTAAATCAAAAATTCGTCTGAAATTCATGAAACTTGGCATGCTATCAGGGAGCGGCGTCAACATGAAGTGGTAAAAATTTTGTCCCATTTGGAGCAGGTTTGGGTATAAGCTTCTCACAAACCAGAGCTTCTCACGACAAGCGTGATGGTTTCGGTAGGGAACGTGCCACCATTGGCGACGAAACGATATATGTTGCCTCTTATTGCTTTCAAAAAAATTCTAGTGTCAACATAAAACAACAGGAGTGTTGTGTTTAATTTTGGTATTTTTCAGGGTTCGTTTGGACATTTTTATAAATTAACTGGGTTTTCTAGGCATTTTATGTGCATAATTCAAATTTGAACTACATGCCCATGCTCAAGTGCATATAAGGTGGTTGAAAAATCAAATTTGTGTCCATGGTTGCATGCTTAGGTCCCATGCAAGAAATGGGAATGAATTTCAAACACCCTGCCACCGTCGCTCGGCCGCAAACATTGAGGTACCTGGTTTTAAATTCTAGTAAATCCAAAACTCATCTAATATTCATGAAACTTGGCATGCTATCATGGAGCGGCATCAACATGCCGTGGTAAAAATTTTGTCCCATTTGGGGCACATTTGGGTCTTAGCTTCTCACAAACCAGAGCTTCTCACAACAAGCGTGATGGTTTCGGTAGGGAACATGACACCTTTGGGGACTAAACGATATCCTTTGCCTCCTATTGCTTTCAAAAAAATTCTAGTATCAACATAGAAAAATAAGAGTGTTGTGTTTAATTTTGGAATTTTATCGGGGTTCGTTTGCACATATTTATACATTAACTGGTTTTCTAGGCATTTTATGTGCATAATTAAATTTTGAACTACATGCACAAGCTCCAGTGCACATGAATTGGTTGAAACATCAAATATGTGTCCTTGGTTGCATGATTAGGTCCCATGCAAGAAATGGGAGTGAATTTCAAACACCCGGCCACCGTCACTCGGCCGCAAACATTAAATACCTAGTTTTAAAGTTCTAGTAAATCCAAAACTCGTCTGAAATTCATGAAACTTGGCATGCTATTATGGAGCAGCATCAACATGTCGTGGTAATATATTTATCCCATTTGGGGCAGGTTTGGGTATAAGCTTCTCACAACAAGCGTGATGGTTTCGGTAGGGAATGTGCCACCTTTGGGGACGAAACGATATTCGTTGCCTCTTATTGCTTTCGAAAATTTTCTAGTGTCATCATAGAACAACAGGAGTGTTGTGTTTAATTTTGGAATTTTATGGGGTTCGTTTGGACATTTTTATAGATTAACTGGGTTTTCTAGGCTCTTAATGTGCATAATTCAAATTTGAACTACATGCACATGCTCCAGTGCATATAAATTGGTTGAAAAATCAAATATGTGCCCTTGGTTGCATGCTTAGGTCCCATACAAGAAATGGGAATGAATTTCAAGCACCCTGCCACCGTCACTCGGCCGCAAACATTGATATGCTTGGTTTCTAAATTCTAGTAAATCCAAAACTCGTCCGAAATTCACGAAACTTGGCATGCTATCATGGAGCGGCATCAATATGTCGTGGTAAAACTTTTGTCCCATTTGGGGCAGGTTTGGGTATAACTTTCTGACAAACCAGAGCGTCTCACAACAAGCGTGATGGTTTCGGTTGGGAACGTGCCTCCTTTGGGGACGAAACGATATCCGTTGCCTGTTATTACTTTCAAAAAATATCTAGTGTCAACATAGAACAACAGGTTGTGTTTAATTTTCGAATTTTTTGGGGTTCGTTTGGACATTTTTATACATTAGATGGGTTTTCTAGGCATTTTATGCGCATAATTCAAGTTTGAACTACATGAACATGCTCCAGTGCATATAAATTGGTTGAAAAATAAAATCCGTGTCCTTCGGTGCGTGCTTAGGTCCCATGCAAGAAATGGGAATGAATTTCAAACACCCTGCCACCGTCACTCGGCCGCAAAGATTGAGATACTTGGTTTCTAAATTCTAGTAAATCGAAAACTCGCCTGAAATTCATGAAACTTGGCATGCTATCATGGAGCGGGATCAACATGCAGTGGTAAAAAATTTGTCCCATTTGGGGCAGGTTTGAGTATAAGGTTCTCACAAACGAGAGCTTCTCACAACAAGCGTGATGGCTTCGGTAGGCAACGTGCCACCTTTGGCGACGAAACGATATCCGTTGCCTCTTATTGCTTTCAAAAAAATTCTAGTGTCAACATAGAACAACAGGAGTGTTGTGTTTAATTTTGGAATTTTTCTGGGTTCGTTTGGACATTTTTATACATTAACTGGGTTTTCTAGGTATTTTCTGTGCATAATTCAAATTTGAACTACATGCACATGCTCAAGTGCATATAAGTTGGTTGAAAAATCAAATCTGTGTCCTTGGTTGCATGCTTAGGTCCCATGCAAGAAATGGGAATGATTTTCAAACACCCTGCCACCGTCACTCGGCCGCAAACATTGAGATACTTGGTATTTAAATGCTAGTAAATACAAAACTCGTCTAAAATTCATGAAACTTGTCATGCTATCATGGAGCAGCGTCAACATGCTGTGGTAAAAAAGTTGTACCATTTGGGGCAGGTTTGGGTATAAGCTTCTGCTACCTCTTGAGCACTGCGTTGGTTTTCCCTTGAAGAGTAAAGGGTGATGCAGCAAAGTAGCGTAAGTATTTCCCTCAGTTTTTGAGAACCAAGGTATCAATCCAGTAGGAGGCTACGCGTGAGTCCCTCGCACCTACACAAACAAATAAATCCTCGCAACCAACGCGATAAGGGCTTGTCAATCCCTACACGGTCACTTACGAGAGTGAGATCTGATAGATATGATAGGATAATATTTTTGGTATTTTTGTGATAAAGATGCAAAGTAAATTAAAAGGAAAAGTAAAAAAGCAAAGGAAATAACTAAGTGTTGGGTGATTAATATGATGAAGATAGACCCGGGGGCCATAGGTTTCACTAGTGGCTTCTCTCAAGAGCATAAGTATTTTACGGTGGGTGAACAAATTACTGTTGAGCAATTGACAGGATTGAGCATAGTTATGAGAATATCTAGGTATGATCATGTATATAGGCATCACGTCCGAGACAAGTAGACCGACTCCTGCCTGCATCTAGTACTATTACTCCACTCATCGACCGCTATCCAGCATGCATCTAGAGTATTAAGTTCATAAAAACAGAGTAACGCCTTAAGCAAGATGACATGATGTAGAGGGGTAAATTCATGCAATATGATAAAAACCCCATCTTGTTATCCTTGATGGCAACAATACAATACATGCCTTGCTGACCCTACTTTCACTGGGAAAGGACACCGCAAGATTGAACCCAAAGCTAAGCACGTCTCCCATTGCAAGAAAGATCAATCTAGTAGGCCAAACCAAACTGACAATTCAAAGAGACTTGCAAAGATAACCAATCATACATAAAAGAATTCAGAGAAGATTCAAATATTGTTCATAGAAAACTTGATCATAAACCCACAATTCATCGGTCTCAACAAACACACCGCAACAGAAGATTACATCGAATAGATCTCCACGAGAGAGGGGGAGAACATTGTATTGAGATCCAAAAAGAGAGAAGAAGCCATCTAGCTAATAACTATGGACCTGAAGGTCTGAGGTAAACTACTCACACTTCATCGCAGGGGCTATGGTGATGATGTAGAAGCCCTCCGTGATCGATGCCCCTTCCGGCGGAGCTCTGGAACAGGCCCCAAGATGGGATCTCGTAGGTACAGAAGGTTGCGGCGGTAGAATTAGGTTTTTGGCTCCGTATATGATCGTTTGGGGGTATGTAGGTCTATATAGGAGGAAGGAGTACGTTGGTGGAGCAACATGGGGCCCACGCGGGTGGAGGGTGCGCCCTAGGGGGGTAGGCGCGCCCCCTACCTCATGGCCTCCTCCTTTGTTTCTTGACGTAGGGTCCAAGTCTCCTGGATCTGGTTCGTTCCAAAAATCACGTTCCCGAAGGTTTCATTCCGTTTGGACTCCGTTTGATATTCTTTTTCCGCAAAACTCTGAAATAGGCAAAAAAAAGCAATTCTGGGCTGGGCCTCCGTTTAATAGGTTAGTCCCAAAAATAATATAAAAGTGAATAATAAAGCCCAATAATGTCCAAAACAGAAGATAATATAGCATGGAGCAATCAAAAATTATAGATACGTTGGAGACGTATCAAGCATCCCCAAGCTTAATTCCTGCTCGTGCTCGAGTAGGTAAATGATAAAAACAGAATTTTTGATGCGGAGTGCTACTTGGCATAATTTCAGTATAATTCTTCTCATTGTGGCATGAATGTTAAGATTTGATATGATTCAAGATAAAAGTTTAATGTTGACATAAAAACAATAATATTTCAAGCATACTAACTAAGCAATTATGTCTTATCAAAATAACATAGCCAAAGCAAGTTATCCCTACAAAATCATATAGTCTGGCTATGCTCCATCTTCCCCACACAAAATATTCATATCATTTACGACCCCGGTTTTAGCCAAGCAATTGGTTCATACTTTTAACGCGCTTCAGCCTTTTCAACTCTTACGCAATACATGAGCGCAAGCCATGGATATAGCACTATGGTGGAATAAGGTATAATGGTAGGGGTTATGTGGGAAGACAAAAAAAAGGAGAAAGTCTCACATCAACGAGGCTAATCAACGGGCTATGGAGATGCCCATCAATTGATGTTAATGCGAGGAGTAGGGATTGCCATGCAACGGATGCACTAGAGCTATAAGTGTATGAAAGCTCAAAAAGAAACTAAGTGGGTGTGCATCCAACTTGCTTGCTCACGAAAACCTCGGAAATTTTGAGGAAGCCCATCATTGTAATATACAAGCCAAGTTATATAATGAAATTCCCCACTAGTATATGAAAGTGAAAAAATGAGAGACTCTCTATCATGAAGATCACGGTGCTACTTTGAAGCACAAGTGTGGTAAAAGGATAGTAACATTTTCCCTTCTCTCTTTTTCTCTCATTTTTTTTATTTGGGCCTTTTCTCTTTTTTTATGGCCTCTTTTTTTTATTTAGTCCGGAGTCTCATCCCGACTTGTGGGGGAATCATAGTCTCCATCATCCTTTCTCACTTGGGACAATGCTCTAATAATGATGATCATCACACTTTTATTTACTTACAACTCATGAATTACAACTCAATACTTAGAACAAAATATGACTCTATATGAATGCCTCCGGCGGTGTACCGGGATATGCAATGAATCAAGAGTGACATGTATGAAAGAATTATGAACGGTGGCTTTGCCACAAATACAATGTCAACTACATGATCATGCAAAGCAATATGACAATGATGGAGCATGTCATGATAAATGAAACGGTGGAAAGTTGCATGGCAATATATCTCGGAATGGCTATGGAAATGCCATGATAGGTAGGTATGGTGGATGTTTTGAGGAAGATATAAGGAGGTTTATGTGTGAAAGAGCATATCATATCACGGGGTTTGGATGCACCGGCGAAGTTTGGACCAACTCTCAAGGTGAGAAACGGCAATGCGCGGTACCGAAGAGGCTAGAAAATTGCGGAAAGGTAAGCGTGCATATAATCCATGGACTCACATTAGTCATAAAGAACTCATATACTTATTGCAAAAATTTATTAGCCCTCGAAGCAAAGTACTATTACGCATGCTCCTAGGGGAAGGGTTGGTAGGAGTTAACCATCGCGCGATCCCGACCGCCACACAAAGGAAGACAATCAACAAATACTTCATGCTCCGACTTCGTTACATAATGGTTCACCATACGTGCATGCTACGGGAATCGCAAACTCCAACACATGTATTTTTCAATTCCACAATTACTCAACTAGCACAACTATGATATTACCACCTTTATATCTCAAAACAATTATCAAGCATCAATTTTCTCATGATATTAATTAAAGCAAATTGCCATGCTATTTTAAGACTCTCAAAATAATCTAAGTGAAGCATGAGAGATCAATAGTTTCTATAAAACAAATCCACCACCGTGCTCTAAAAGATATAACTGAAGCACTAGAGCAAAACTATATAACTCAAAAGATATAAGTGAAGCACATAGAGTATTCTAATAATTTCCGAATCATGTGTGTCTCTCTAGAAAGGTGTGTACAGCAAAGATGATTGTGTTAAACTAACAAACAAAGACTCAAATAATACAAGACGCTCCAAGCAAAACACATATCATGTGGTGAATAAAAATATAGCTCCAAGTAAAGTTACCGATGGAAGTAGACGAAACAGGGGATGCCTTCCGGGGCATCCCCAAGCTTTGGCTCTTGCCACTCCTTGTTCTATAATCCATCAAATCTTTCACCCAAAACTTGAAAACTTCACAACACAAAACTTAGCAGAAAATCTCGTGAGCTCCGTTAGCGAAAGAAAAAACAAAAGACCACTTCAAGGTACGGTAATGAACTCATTCTTTATTTATATTAGTGTTAAACCTACTGTATTCCAACTTCTCTATGGTTTATAAACTATTTTACTAGCCATAGATTCATCAAAATAAGCAAACAACACATGAAAAACAGAATCTGTCAAAAATAGAACAGTCTGTAGTAATCTGTAACTAACGCAAACTTCTGGAACTCCAAAAAATCAGCCAAAATAGGAAGACCTAGAAAATTTGTTTATTGATCATCAGAAATTGGAATCAATATTTTATCACGTTCTGGTGATTTTTAAAAATTATTTTCGTGAACAGAATGTTTCTGGAAATTTCTGCATGATCAAATAACTATCATCCAAGAAGATCCTATAGGTTTAAGTTGGCACAAACACTAATTGAAACATAAAAACACATCTAACCAGAGGCTAGAACAAATATTTATTGAATAACAGCAAGGAAAAATATTGGGTTGTCTCCCAACAAGCGCTATCATTTAACGCCCCTAGCTAGGCATAGATAATTTTAATGATGCTCGCATCAGAGACAAGAATTGAAGCACAAAGAGAGAATCAAATAGCATGTGATAAACACATCTAAGTCTAACACACTTCCTATGCATAGGCATCTTATAGGCAAACAAATTATCATAGCAACCAAAAACAAGCATATGCAAGGAAGAAGAAAGAGACGATAGCAATCTCAACATGACGAGAGGTAATTTAGTAACATGAAAATTCCTACAACCATATTTTCCTCTCTCATAATAATTACATGTAGGATCAAAAGCAAATTCAACAATATAGCTATCACATAAAATTTTATCTACATGATCCACATGCATGCAAAGTTGACACTCTTCCGAAATAGTGGGATTATCATAAAATAAAGTCATGACCTCTCCAAACCCACTTTTCTCAAAACTTTCATCAGATCGAACATGCTCCAAATATGTGGGATCTAAAGTTGACACTCTTCCAAACCCACTTCTAATATTATTGCAAACACTATTATCAATCTCATATTCATCATGGGGTTTAAATAAATTTTCAAGATCATAAGAAGAATCACCCCAATCATGATCATTGCAACAAGTAGTAGACATAGCAAAACTAGCATCCCCAAGCTTAGGGTTTTGCATATTATTAGCATAATTTACATCAATAGAATTTATAATAAAATCATTGCAATCATGCTTTTTATTCAAAGATCTATCGTGAATCATTTCATAAAGCACTTCATCACAATTTTCAAATTCACGGATTTCAAGCAAAACCTTATAAAGATAATCTAGTGCATCCAAATCACTAAGAATTGGTTCATCATAATTGGATCTCTTAAAAAGATTGGCAAGCGGATGAGGATCCATAGCTATTAGCTTCTCTGTTTAGGAATAAATACTCAACTATTTCAACCAAACGAGCAAACGAGCCAAGTAAGACATCAAGGCAAACGAAAAGACGAACGGAAAACAGAGGGCGAATAAAAAGGCAAGGGTGAAGTGGGGGAGAGGAAAACGAGAGGCAAATGGCAAATAATGTAATGCGGGAGATAAGGGTTGTGATGGGTACTTGGTATGTTGACTTTTGCGTAGACCTCCTCGGCAACGGCGCCAGAAATCCTTCTTGCTACCTCTTGAGCACTGCGTTGGTTTTCCCTTGAAGAGGAAAGGGTGATGCAGCAAAGTAGCATAAGTATTTCCCTTAGTTTTTGAGAACCAAGGTATCAATCCAGTAGGAGGCTACGCGCGAGTCCCTCGCACCTACACAAACAAAAAATTCTTCGCAACCAACGCGATAAGGGCTTGTCAATCCCTACACGGTCACTTACGAGAGTGAGATATGATAGATATGATACGATAATATTTTTGGTATTTTTGTGATAAAGATGCAAAGTAAAATAAAAGGCAAAGTAAAAAGCAAAGGAAATAACTAAGTGTTGGGAGATTAATATGATGAAGATGGACCCGGGGGCCATAGGTTTCACTAGTGGCTTCTCTCAAGAGCATAAGTATTTTACGGTGGGTGAACAAATTACTGTTGATCAATTGACAGAATTGAGGATAGTTATGAGAATATCTAGGCATGATCATGTATATAGGCATCACGTCCCAGACAAGTAGACCGACTCCTGCCTGCATCTACTACTATTACTCCACTCATCGACCGCTATCCAGCATGCATCTAGAATATTAAGTTCATAAAAACAGAGTAAGGCCTTAAGCAAGATGACATGATGTAGAGGGATAAATTCATGCAATATGATAAAAAAACATCTTGTTATCCTCGATGGCAACAATACAATACGTGCCTTGCTGCCCCTACTGTTACTCGGAAAGGACACCGCAAGATTGAACCCAAAGCTAAGCACTTCTCCCATTGCAAGAAAGATCAATCTAGTAGGCCAAACCAAACTAATAATTCGAAGAGACTTGCAAAGATAACCAATTACATAAAAGAATTCAGAGAGGGTTCAATTATTGTTCATAGATAAACTTGATCATAAACCCACAATTCATCGGTCTCAACAAACACACCGCAAAAGAAGATTACATCGAATAGATCTCCACGAGAGAGGGGGAGAACATTGTATTGAGATCCAAAAAGAGAGAAGAAGCCATCTAGCTAGTAACTATGGACCCGAAGGTCTGAGGTAAACTACTCACACTTCATTGGAGGGGCAATGGTGATGATGTAGAAGCCCTCCGCGATCGATGCCCCTTCCGACAGAGCTCCGGAACAGGCCCAAGATGGGATCTCGTAGGTACAGAAGGTTGCGGCGGTGGAATTAGGTTTTTGGCTCCGTATCTGATCGTTTGGGGGTACATAGGTATATATAGGAGGAAGGAGTACGTCGGTGGAGCAACATGGGGCCCACGAGGGTGGAGGGCGTGCCCTGGGGGGTAGGCCCGCCCCCTACCTCGTGGCCTCCTCCTTTGTTTCTTGACGTAGGGTCCAAGTCTCCTGGATCTTGTTCATTCCAAAAATCACGTTCCCAAAGGTTTCATTCCGTTTGGACTCCGTTTGATATTCTTTTTCTGCGAAACTCTGAAATAGGCAAAAAAACAGCAATTCTGGGCTGGGCCTCGGTTAATAGGTTAGTCCCAAAAATAATATAAAAGTGAATAATAAAGCCCAACAATGTCCAAAACAGAAGATAATATAGCATGGAGCAATCAAAAATTATAGATACGTTGGAGACGTATCAGCTTTTCACAAACCAGAGCTTCTAACAAGAAGTGTGATGGTTTCGGTAGGGAACGTGCCACCTTTGGGGACGAAACGATATCCGCGGCCTCTTATTGATTTCAAAATTCTTGTGTCAACATATAACAATAGGAGTGTTGTGTTTAACTTTGGAATTTTTCGGGGTTCGTTTGGACATTTTTATACATTAATTGGGTTTTCTAGGCATTTTATGTGCATATTTCGAATTTGAACTACATGCACATGCTCCGGTGCATATAAATTGTTTGAAAAGCCAAATATGTGTCCTTCAGTGCATGCTTTGGTCCCATGCAAGAAATGGGAATGAATTTCAAACACCAAGGCACTGTTGACTGCCGGCAAAATGTTGAGATACTTTCTTTTTAAATTCTAGTAAATCCAAAACTTGTTTGAAATACATGAAACTTGGCATGCTATAGTGGAATGGCACCCGACATGCTGTGGTATTTTTCATGTCTATTTTGAGAGAAGGCGCCTCGAATAACATCCAACAAAGGCATTTTGAAACAAATAGCTGCCACTCTAATATCTCAAACGTTTTGTATAATTTAAATTGTGTCCGTTCTGTTAACCATTCACGTGACGCCACGCCTCACTCTTTTAATGGCTAGGAGGTGCCGTGCGGACAGGTGCTTGAGTGCTTGACTAAACGGGATACGTGCGAGCTGTACTCCAACGCGGAGGCTCACCGGGAGGCATGCGAGTTGTATGCCGCGTAGGCTCATCGGGAAGCGAGCCCTTTGACTTCCATGGACGCCCGCCATGCTCGCATCCTCTCCATTAATGGTGCCCAATCCACAATTTAATATTGGTTTTTAAATATAAAAAACTCATCACAAACGTTTTAGTTAGAACACCCGTATGCAAACCGACAACTTCCCAGGAAGCCAAGGGAAAATGTGCCTAGCAGGATTTGTGCAGGTCTTGATCACAAATGTTTTAGTTAGAACACCCGTATGCAAATCGACAGCTTCTCAGGAAGCCAAGAGAAAATGTGCCGAGCAGGATTTCTGCAGCTCTTGATCACAAACGTTTTAGATAGAACACCCGTATGCAAAGTGAGAGCTATGGTCTTCCCCCTTAAGTCGAGGGAAAATTCGCAGCGCGGGATTTGTGCATCCCTTCAACGCAAACGGTTGTTTTGGATGACCCGTGTGCAACCACGTACAAACAATTTGGTAAGATTTGCATCTGTCATATTGGGTATGTTGCAATTTGTCGAACTAGAAAGATTGACATTTGTTGATCTAGTAACATTGCCATTTGTCAATCCTTGTAACACTGCGGTTTATCAAAATATGCAGCTAAAAATAACTAGCACTATCTAATTTTTGCAACCAAAATTCAGTAATTAAGCATAGATTTCATTCATAGATTAAGCAGTCGTTCTTAGTTTATACACACAGTTCAACTCGACAGCTGAACTGACCAAACTTTTCCCCAATTGTTGCCAACCATGTACTGAAATAGCTAGTTCAACTATATATACTAGCTAATTTTAAGAATGTTGTACAGTTCCACCACATCTATAGTCACATGAACTGAAAAAATAGCCTCTAAATACTACTACTACGAAGGGGCTTTGTGCTACTTCCTGTTGGGGAACGCAGTAATTTTGAAAAAATTCCTACGCACACGCAAGATCCATCTAGGTGATGCATAGCAACGAGAGGGGAGAGTGTTGTCCACGTACCCTCGTAGACCGTAAGCGGAAGCGTTATGACAACACGGTTGATGTAGTCATACGTCTTCATGATCCGACCGATCCTAGCACCGAAGGCACGGCACCTCTGCGATCTGCACACATTCAGCTTGGTGACGTCCCACGAACTCTAGATCCAGCTGAGGTCGAGGGAGAGTTTCGTCAGCACGACGACGTGGTGACGGTGACGATGAAGCTACCGGCGCAGGGCTTCGCCTAAGCAGTGCAACGATATGAGCGAGGTGGAAATCTGTGGAGGGGGCACCACACATGGCTAAACAATCAACTTGTGTGTCTATGGGGTGCCCCCTCCCCCGTATATAAAGGAGTGGAGGAGGGGAGGGCCGACCCTCTCTATGGCGCGCCCAAGGGGGGGTCCTACTCCCGGTAGGAGTAGGATTCCCCCTTCCCTAGTTGGAGTAGGAGAAGAAGCAAGAGGGAGATGGAGAGAAGCAAAGGGGGGCCGGCCCCCCTCCCAATTCGGATTCAGCTTGGGGGGCGCGCCCCCACATTGGCCGCCTCCTCCTCCCTATCACTAAGGCCCAATAAGGCCCATTGACTCCCCGAGGGGTTCCCGTAACCCCCCCGGTACTCCGGTAAATGCCCGAACACATCCGGAACCATTCCGATGTCCAAACATAGCCTTCTAATATATCGATCTTTATGTCTCGACCATTTCGGGACTCCTTGTCATGTCCGTGATCATATCCGAGAATCCGAACTACCTTCGGTACAACAAAACACATAAACTCATAATACCGATCGTCACCGAACGTTAAGCGTGCGGACCCTACGGGTTCGAGAACTATGTACACATGACCAAGACTCACTTCCGGTCAATAACCAATAGCGGAACCTGGATGCTCATATTGGTACCTACATATTCTATGAAGATCTTTATCGGTCAAACCGCATAACAACATACGTTGTTCCCTTTGTCATCGGTATGTTACTTGCGCGAGATTCGATCATCGGTATCTCAATACCTAGTTCAATCTCGTTACCGGAAAGCTCTTTACTCATTCCGTCATGCATCATCTCGCAACTAACTCGTTAGTCACATTGCTTGCAAGGCTTATAGTGATGTGCATTAACGAGAGGGCCCGGAGATACCTCTCCGACCATCGGAGTGAAAAATCCTAATCTCAATCTATGCCAACTCAACAAACACCATCGGAGACACCTGTAGATAATCTTTATAATCACCCAGTTACGTTGTGACGTTTGATAGCACACTAAGTGTTCCTCCGCTATTCGGGAGTTGCATAATCACATAGTCAAAGGAACATGTATAAGTTATGAAGAAAGCAATAGCAACAAACTAAACAATCATCGTGCTAAGCTAACGGATGGGTCAAGTCAATCACATCATTCTCTAGTGATGTGATCCCGTTCATCAAATGACAACTCTTGTCCATGGCTAGGAAATTTAACCACCTTTGATTAACGAGCTAGTCAAGTATAGGCATACTACTGACACTTTGTTTGTCTATATATTCACACATGTACTAAGTTTCCGGTTAATACAATTCTAGCATGAATAATAAACATTTATCATGATATAAGGAAATATAAATAACAACTTTATTATTGCCTCTAGGGCATATTTCCTTCACTTCCAGGAGCCTCTCCTCTGCCGAGCACGCTCAGTAAGAGGCAGAAGAGGAGGAGGAGCCTACCGACGAGCTAGAAAAATGCAATACGGTGCCTGCCGCTGTTGCACGTTCAACGGTGCTCGCCAGCTCGGAAGTCCACTGCCACTCCAGACGACCCCTCTCGAAGCGGCCCGACTACACATAGATCTCCTGATTCCTCGCCTCTGCGTTGGCGTGTGCTGCGGCCACAGCTGCGGTAAGGCTCTTTGCATGCTCGACGAGGCGATCCTCCTCCTCCCGTAGGAACTCGATGTAGCGCGCAAGGTCGCTGGCGCACGTGCGGGCCTCAACCTACGACTCCCTCCTTTGGGCGGCGGTGACGGAGTGGGTGATGATCCCGGCGATCGACGGTGGGCTGGCGGCCACGGCGGCCGACGATGGGGTGGCGGCCACGGTGGCCACCTCCTACCTTCGGCCCGCGGTGGCGGAGCGGGTGATGGTCGGTAGTGGGGTGGCGGCCACAACTGTAACACCCCACATGTATCTTTCCATAATTGTAACTCCAACTCTTGCCATTTTCGGCTATGTGTTATGATATTCCCTTCGTGGTCGGGTTTTGTTTGTCGTTTTGCATTTTTTTCATGTCATGCATCTCATATCATCTCATCATGTGCATTGCATTTGCATACGTGTTCGTCTCATGCATCCGAGCATTTTCCCCGTTGTCTGTTTTGCAATCCGGCGCTCCCACCTCCTCCGGCGCACCCCTCTTGTTTTCTTTCGTGAGCGGGTCTTGAACGTTCTCGGAATGGACTGAGGCTTGTCAAGTGGCCTTGGTATACTATCGGGAGACCACCGGTCAAGTTTCATTCCATTTGGAGGTCGTTTGGTACTCCAACGGTTAACCGGGTAACCGCAAAGTCCGTTTGTGTGTTGCAGTAAAACCCCCTCAAAACCAGCCCAAAACCCACCAAACTCTCTTCTATGCTCTAGGTCGTTCGATCACGATCGTGTGGGCGAAAACCGCACCTCATTTGGACTCTCCTAGCTCCCTCTACCTATATATTTGCATCCTCTCCCGAAAACATTCGCAGTCCAACCCTAGCCCCACTACCTCTCCGCCGCCGGACGCGTCCGCTCCGGCCGAACGAAGCCGCCGCCGCCCCCGCGGCCAATCCAGTGCTGCCACGTGGCCCGGCCACCGCCCGTACGCCGCGGCCCGCCGAAGCCCGGGGCCGGCCCTCCCGGTCCGCGCGCCCAGCGCCCTCCTCCTCCTCGCCCAAGACTGCCCTCGCCGCCCCGCGCCGCCGCGGATCCCCGCTGCCCGCCGGCCGGCGCCGCCCCGCCGCTGACCTCGTCGCCGACCGCCGCCGCCGCGTCGCCTCCTCCCGTACGCCGCCGCCCGCACCGCCGCCTCTCCGGCGAGGCCGGCCCCGAGCGCCGCCTCCACGTCCCCCCTCACCGGCGCCCCGCCATCCCCGGCCCGCCGCCCTCCAGCGCCGCCTCGCCTTCCCTCCATCGTCGCCGACGGGAACGAGCTCCCGCACCTCGATCCCGATCCAGTCAACGCAGGTTGACTTTTTCTCTCCCTCCCGAAATCTCCAAGTCCCAGTTCCTCATAATATGTGCACATGTTCATTGCATCGTAACTATCTGCATATAGCTCCGTTTCGCGCGTGTAATATATAGGAATGTTCGCCTCGTGATGCTCTTCATTTTGTTCCATTGCGCCATGTTCATTAGAGTCCATCTTGATGCCCAAATCTCTGGTGCAAGAGTGCTACTTGCTGTTAACTGCTGTTACTTAGCGGAACTTGGAGATTTGTTATTTTTGTTGCATTTAATCTGTGCATCTTGTGGGCATGAGCTCTACATATGTTTTGTTGTATACCATTCCATCTTTCCAGTTGTGTATACCATGTATTTTTGTGATCTCTGTGGTGACTAGCACAAGCATGCAAACTAGGCTCCGTAATGTTTCTGATTTCAGAGACTTAGTAATTTCTCTTAAGTCTTTGTCTGCTGTTATTTTGTTGCCATGTAAACTTGATGCTACAGAGAGATCCATGCTTATTTTGGAGATGTTCAGTAAGAATGTTTTGTAGACATTGTTGTAATGGATCCATTCCTGCCCTTGTTTGCTATAAAATATTTCTGGCAGATTGTTAACATGATATCCAATTTTGCCAAGCTTGTTGTAGTTGCTTCACACATGATATGTACTTGCTCTTGCCATGGATAGCTTCATAAACATGCCATCTTCCTGTAGATATGCTTGTTTTGTCATGCATAGCTCTGTAGTGAGTGCATGAAGCTCACCAAGATGCCTTCATATTATTGTTTCTGCCATGCTCTGTTTTCTGTAAGTCTGGAACCTGTTAACGAAACTTGTTATGTTTACATGGTTGCCATCATATCTGCTGATCCTTTTTGGCTTATGGTCAGTAAGGGACTTTTGTCATATGCATTTAGTAGAATACTGCCATGCCTTGTTTTGCCATGTTATGTTCCTGCAGCATGTTCATTTCGTGCTCTAAACATTGCTACCTGATGCTGTTTCTGACATGTCCAGGAATTTCTCCAAGTCTGTGAACGTGTTATCTTTTGCACTTTTTCCATGCTTGTTTGAGCTTGTTATGTTGTGATCTAGCCATAGCTCAGTGTTCATCTTTTGTCAAGCATCTCCTGTACATTACTTTCATATGCTTTGTTGCTATGTTGGGATGCTGTAGCATTGTTACTTGTTGCATTCTAAGTGCTATCATGCTGTTAATCGCAGATTCGTGTCATTCTTGTTTTGCTTGCCATTTGCAAACCGTGCATCCGTTTCCGGTGATCTTCATATCGATTTCGACCAAAATCATCTCATGTTTCCAGTGGCATGCTTTGTTTGCCAAGTTACTGCCTTGTTCATCATTTTCCTTCCGGAGCACGCATATGCATCGCATATCATATCTCGCATATCATATCTCGCATATCATACATGTTTTGCATCATGTTGCTTGTGCATTTCCCGTGATTAATTGTGGTTCCGTTGCTTGTGTTCTTGTCTTGGGTAGAGCCGGGAGACGAGTTCGTGAACGAGGAACCTGTTGAGTACGCTTACGAGGATCAAGCTTTCGACAACTCTAAGAACCTTGCAGGCAAGATGACCACCCCTCGAAATCACTTCTATCTTTGCGTTGCTAGTTGTTCGTTCTATTGCCATGCTGCACTACCTACCACTTGCTATATCATGCCTCCCATATTGCCATGTCAGCCTCTAACCATCCTTTCCTAGCAAACCGTTGTTTGGCTAAGTTACCGCTTTTGCTCAGCCCTTCTTATAGCGTTGCTAGTTGCAGGTGAAGTTGAAGTTGGTTCCATGTTGAAACATGGATATGTTGGGATATCACAATATCTCTTATTTAATTAATGCATCTATATATATTTGGTAAAGGGTGGAAGGCTCGGCCTTATGCCTGGTGTTTTGTTCCACTCTTGCCGCCCTAGTTTCTGTCTTACCGGTATTATGTTCCTTGAGTTTGCGTTCCTTACGCGGTTGGGTGATTTATGGGACCCCCTTGACAGTTCGCCTTGAATAAAACTCCTCCAGCAAGGCCCAACTTTGGTTTTACCATTTGCCACCTAAGCCTTTTCCCCCGGGTTTTCGCGAGCCCGAGGGTCATCTTTATTTTTAACCCCCCCCCCCGGGCCAGTGCTCCTTCGAGTGTTGGTCTGAACTGAGTAGACTGCGGGGCCCCCTCATGGAAACTCGAGGTCTGGTTTTACTCGTAGGATGTCTCATCCGGTGTGCCCTGAGAGCGAGATATGTGCAGCTCCTATCGGGATTTGTCGGCGCATCGGGCGGCTTTGCTGGTCTTGTTTTACCATTGTCGAAATGTCTTGTAAACTAGGATTCCGAGATTGATCGGGTCTTTCCGGGAGAAGGTTTATCCTTCGTTGGCCGTGAGAGCTTATGATGGGCTAAGTTGGGACACCCCTGCAGGGTATTATCTTTCGAAAGCCGTGCCCGCGGTTATGAGGCAGATGGGAATTTGTTAATGTCCGGTTGTAGAGAATTTGTCACTTGATCCAATTAAAATACATCAACCGTGTGTGTAGCCGTGACGGTCTCTTCTCGGCGGAGTCCGGGAAGTGAACACGGTTTGAGTTATGTATGACGTAAGTAGGAGTTCAGGATCACTTCTTGGTCATTACTAGATGATGACCGTTCCGTTGCTTCTCTTCTCGCTCTCTTTTGCGTAAGTTAGCCACTATATATGCTTAGTGCCTGCTGCAGCCCCACCTCATTACACCATCCTTTCCTTTAAGCTTAAATAGTCTTGATCTCACGGGTGTGAGATTGCTGAGTCCTCGTGACTCACAGATTCTACCAAAACAGTTGCAGGAGCCGACAATGCCAGTGCAGATGATGGGATTGACCTCAAGTGGGAGTTCGATGAGGAACGTGGCCGTTACTATGTGTCTTTTCCTGATGATCAGTAGTGGAGCCCAGTTGGGACGACCGGGGATCTAGCATTTGGGGTTATCTTATTTTCATTTGGATCTTGACCGTAGTCGGTCTATGTGTGTATTTTGGATGATGTATGAATTATATTTATGTATTGTGTGAAGTGGCGATTGTAAGCCAACTCTCGTTATCCCATTCTTGTTCATTACATGGGATTGTGTGAAGATGACCCTTCTTGCGACAAAACCACAATGCGGTTATGCCTCTAAGTCGTGCCTCGACACGTGGGAGTTATAGCCCCATCGTGGGCGTGACAACAACGGCCACCTCCCGCCTTCGGGCCGCGGTGGCGGAACGGGTGATGGCCGGCAGTGGGGTGGCGGCCACGACGGCCACCTCCCGCCATCGGGCCGCGGCGGCGGAGCGGGCGATGGCACTGGCTTTCGACGGTTGTGTGGCGGTTACGGCGGCCGGCAACAGCTGGCAATGGGCACCGGCGGCAGAGCGTGTGGCGGGTGTTCCGCGCACACCAAACAAGGATGCCATGTGCACTACACTACGCCGGGGACTGAGCCGCCACCGCGGTGTAGCCTCGCAGCGGGAGCTGTCCTTTGATGACGGTGGAGTGGCTGAGCGACGACGACGGGCCGGTGCCATTGGCGATTGTAGGAGAAGCAGACGAGATAAGCTACAAGGAGGGAGGGGAATATGCGACGCATGACTCGCCGGCCGTGAGGTTTTATATAGCAGGCCGGTAAGCACTGGGATTTTCGGGGATTCCACCGACACTACAGGAATCAGGAACTTTGCTATCTGTCGTGGCGTACGGTAAAGGCATTTGCCGTCCGCCAGCAGACGGCAAGAGGTCCGGCTGAATCAGCTACGGCAAAGGTCTCTTTGCCGTCTCCTGGCGGATAGTAAAGTGCACAAATATGCCAGCCCAGATGCCCCCAGGTCACTGCCACGTGGCAAGCGTTAACGTCTGCTGGCAGACAGCAAAGATGCCAAGGTCTTTGCGATCGCAAAGCTGCCAAATAGGTCAGCCAGTGCACCTCAGGTTGCATAGGTAGCTGCCACATGGCAGCTTTGCCGTCTGCTAGCTGATGGAAAAGCTCTTTGCCGTCCGCCAGCAGACGGTAAAGAGCCTGTATAGCCCTTGTTTTTTATTTTTCTTAAATTCATTCATTTTGTCGGGGAAACACATCTATGAGACCATGGGGGTCCCTTCTACGGTTTGGCAGGGAACATGGTCTAAGGAAAGAGCAGATCTAGTGATCAACACCACAGGGTCTTTATCCAGGTTCGGGCCGCATAGATGCCTAAAACCCTAGTCCAACTTGATTGTGTATTGAGTGTTCTTGAGCTTCGGCTCGTTGCTACGCATGCAGGTTGGGCCGAGAGGTCCAAAAAGAAGAAGAAGACTAGAAGAACAAGACTAGCTAGATGAAGAAGAAGAAGAATTTTTCTTCTCTTTCTTTTTCTCCTCTCCTCTTCTTTATCTTCTTCTTCCTCTAACTAAGGTAGGTAAATAGGCCTTTTTTTAGCTAAGCTAGGTAAAAATGCTAAGTGTAGGTCATTTTAGAGGTAAGCTAGGTAAATAGGTCATTTTGGAGCTTAGTAAGGTTATTATGTCATTTTCGTGGAAAAAAAGCTAAGTCTATGTCATTTTGGAGGTAACAAAGATTATCATACCAATTTTCACCTAAGTATGCTAAGTATGTCATAAATGAACTAAAGAAGCTAAGTATAGGTCATATTTGAGCTAACCTAGGTAGTTATGCCATTTTTAACCTAAGTAAGCTAATTATGTCATAAATGAACTAGTTAAGGTAAGTATAGATCATTATTGAGCTATCCTAGGTAGTTATGCCATTTTTAGGTAACTAAGCATATTAAGTCATTTAGGAGGAAAAAATGCTAAGTATAGGTCATTTTATAGCTATCCTAGGTAAAGTATAGGTCAACTAAGCTTATTATGTCAATTTGGAGAAAAATAAGGTAAGTATAGGTCATTTTTGTGGTAACCTAGGTGATGATGCCATTTTTGAGCCAACTTACGTAAGTATAGCTCATTTTTTGTCTAACTTAGGTAATTATGCCATTTAGGAGGAAAGCAAGCTAAGTATGCATTTGTTAAGCAAAACCCTAGAGAAAACTTACCCTCATCACAACAAATGTGATGAAGATCGCAACTAAGGTAACAATTGATCCAACGGCATAATGATACCAAGCCTCATTATTAGTGGCATATTTTCTAATCTTCTTAAGCTTCAGGCGCATTGCATCTATCTTCAAGTGCACTGCATTCATCTTCATCTTGTGAAGTTGTGATCATCGACTACATCGGCAACATACAACTCCAATTTCATCTTCTGTTATTCAATTTTTTTTATTTTTTTCTTTCAAATACTCATTTTCTTTTCCAAATAAATTTAACTTCTCGACAAGAGGGTCGGTTCCAAATTCCGGTTCACATACCTCCTAGATTAAAATATCTCTAGGTCAACTTGATGGCCATAATTGTCATAAATGCGAAATGCAACAAATAGTTATGAAAGAGAATTTACCACATCCGAATCATAAAGCGGGCAAGGGCCAATGTAGCGACCCGACTTCAGACGTCAAGTCTTTGTGTATCCGTGTCATCCCTCGATCAGTATGCTGGCACACACAGTACATCAATGTATATATCAAAGTGCAATCACATGTATAAATAACGTAAAACTGATATATACCTCATAAGTCTCAGCGGAAACAAACAATCGGGTGTGGAGTCCCATCAACGCCATCGGCAGGTTGAGTGTAGACCGTAACCCTGTACCGTACTCTTACTCGTCGAGGAAATATCTGCAACATGATACATTGCAGCCGTGTAGGTCAGTACATTGAATGTACCGGCAAGATCACTGTAAGAAAAACAGATGATAAACTATACTATATGTATTATGGCTTTGTGGCTCTGTATCTGAGTTTTGTTTGCGTAAAAGCTGGTTTTATTTTCCCTACATCAAAGGAACGTCAGGAGTCTGTACTACGGAGTTTTCTATCATGACATGGTTCCGCCAACCAATGTCTCATCACCCAAATCATCATAAGTTGCCCACAATTAAATTATCAGTCCGGTGTTGAGAGTTCCAAGATAGATCCAAGTCCAGAGGCTCAAATTGTCCATAACCGGGGACACGGCTAATCGATTAGGTTTTAGCCCTCTGCAAAGGTTTGTACACTTTACCCGCAAGATTCGATCCCTCTTTTTACATTCTCGCACTTCAGGGTGTTTGAGAACAAGTTGACCGAAACATGGTCTTCCGAGGAGTTCCCCTGACCACTATCCGGTGCTCATCCAATCCTACCATAGTTCCACATCTGCTAGCACCGTCCTAACCAGAGTCACCACAAAGGTCAACCAAGCCAGAGCACATAGTGACTTGCGGATACACAGGTAAGCTTCCGAGCATGAAGTATTCTTCCGTCTCTTTGAGCCTGGGTGGAGCTTTCCGCATGATATCACCGCACTTCTCCGGAATCACCGAGAACTGAACGCACCAATGTACCCTTCTTAATCATTCTCCACCCAGAGGTATATTGAATTCTTGTCTTGAGTCTTGAAGTCTTGGCCTTGAAGATGCAGTCCTTGCAGATGACATCATGGAGTTGTCTTCATTGACGTAGAGTCCTCCTTCTTCACACCACTCCTGAGCACTCATACCAGCCCTGTCAACAATAGCGTAGCATTGAAACTAAACAACGTCCCGGGCTTGGTAATAGGGTGATGGGTTCCTACCTCATGCATTCTACTCAACTACAAGAAGTCAATATAACTACTGGAGGGAATGGTGACACTAAATGCAATAAAAACATAGGTATGAAAAGCATGTTTAAAGTGAACTTGCCTGGTAAGTTGATGAAGATAATATCGCTCTCAAAAATAACTTGGTAGAACTATTCGTCACTCCATTAAAAATCTATATTAAGCAGACATTCATATAAGAAAACATACTAACAAGTAAAATCAACAAATAAAATGCAAATCAACAAGGGACACCAAATAAAACAAGGAAAACTACACAACAAAACTACTAAAGAAATCTCTAAGACATAACACAAAATAGTTTGGTCCTAAGTAAAAACTTAACAACAATTAAAATGCTAACTAATAAATGAACAGAAAATAAAATGTAAAAATAACTAATTTAACAGAATGTATTTTTCATAAACTTTTAGTAGCAAAAAGAAACAAATAAATAGATTTTGTAAAACTCTAACTATGTCCTATACAAGTTTTCATACAAAACTAACGAAAATAATTTTTTAAATAATAATAAAATTGTCTACTGATAAGTATCAGAAACAAAACTAAATTTCTCAAAAGTGACAAAAGGAAATAATTTAAAAAAACTATAAAGAAAATTCTAAAACCAAACTAGAACTAAAACAGTAGAGTTTTTCCTAAAACAATAATTTAAAATAAACTAAAAATAAATCACTATATTCTACTAGATATGAAAAAGTCCTAGTGACAAGGAGCAAAAAGAATCAACTTAAAATATATTTTCAAACTCAAGTTATGGCCAAAATAGTGTTTGAAGCAAATTCAAATTAAAACTACTCAAAATTGAAATCCAAGTGCACTAACAGAAGCGTCAAGAAATTTTGAATCTAATGCAAAAAAGAATCACTAAATTTGGACTTAAAATCTAAAAGATATAAGCAATCTAAAACATAAACTATTTCTATTTTCAAAAACAGAAACGAAAAAAGACTAAAAACAGATCGGACAGGTGCTACGCGTCGGGCTCCTACTGGGCCTAGAGGATGTGCGATCCGATCTATAATTCGCTCTGCCGTAGATTAACAGAAACGCGTACGGGCGAATAAAAGAACGAAAAAAAATCGGGTAAACCGATCTGGACTAAACCGTAAGCTAAACCATTCTAGTAAAAAAACCTAACTGTTCGATCTAATCTAATCACGACCATACAATCTAGATCGGACGAACGAGGATAGAGAGAGAGCTCACCGCGCTGGTGGTCGACGGCGAGCACGTCGGGCGACGATGGTGGCGGCGCTCCGGTGATCTTCGGCATCGGTGAGGTGGCCAGGGAGATGAAGCAGGCGAGGACGAGTCCAACGGTGGTCGTGGCGTCGGTGGAGGTGGTCGCAGACGGTCGGTGGCGAGCTCGAGGCGGCGGTGGCGTTCGGGTGGTCGGCGTAGCTGATACGTCTCCAACGTATCTATAAATTTTGATTGTTCCATGCTATATTATATTCTATTTTGGACATTATTGGGCTTTACTGTACACTTTTATATTATTTTTGGGAGTAACCTATTAACCGGAGGCCCAGCCCAGAATTGCTGTTGTTGCCTATTTCAGAGTTTCGCAGAAAAAGAATATCAAACGGAGTCCAAACGGAACGAAACCTCCGGGAACGTGATTTTCGGAACGAACGTGACCAGATGACTTGGACCCTACGTCAAGACATCAACCAGGAGAGCACGAGGTAGGGGGGCGTGCCTACCCCCCTAGGCGCGCCCTCCACCCTCGTGGGCCCCCTGTTGCTCCACCGACGTACTTCTTCCTCCTATATATACCTACGTACCCCCAAACTACCAGATACGGAGCCAAAAATCTAATTCCACCGCCGCAACCTTCTGTACCCGAGAGATCCCATCTTGGGGCCTGTTCCGGAGCTCCGCCGGAGGGGGCATCGATCACGGAGGGCTTCTACATCAACACCATAGCCTCTCCGATGATGTGTGAGTAGTTTACCTCAGACCTTCGGGTCCATAGTTATTAGCTAGATGGCTTCTTCTCTCTTTTTGGATCTCAATACAATGTTCTTCCCCTCTCTCGTGGAGATCTATTCGATGTAATCTTCTTTTGCGGTGTGTTTGTTGAGACCGATGAATTGTGGGTTTATGATCAAGTTTATCTATGAACAATATTTGAATCTTCTCTGAATTCTTTTATGTATGATTGGTTATCTTTGCAAGTCTCTTCGAATTATCAGTTTGCTTTGGCCTACTAGATTGATCTTTCTTGCAATGGGAGAAGTGCTTAGCTTTGGGTTCAATCTTGCAGTGTCCTTTCCGAGTGACAGTAGGGGCAGCAAGGCATGTATTGTATTGTTGCCATCGAGGATAACAAGATGGGGTTTATATTATATTGCATGAATTTATCCCTCTACATCATGTCATCTTGCTTAAAGCATTAGTCTGTTCTTATGAACTTAATACTCTAGATGCATGCTGGATAGCGGTCGATGTGTGGAGTAATAGTAGTAGATGCAGGTAGGAGTCGGTCTACTTATCTCGGACGTGATGCCTATATAAATGATCATACCTAGATATTCTCATAACTATGCTCAATTCTATCAATTGCTCCACAGTAATTTGTTCACCCACAGTAATATTTATGCTCTTGAGAGAAGCCACTAGTGGAACCTATGGCCCCCGGGTCTATTTTCCATCATATTAATCTCCCATCAACAAGCTATTTCTGTTACCTTTTATTTTGCATTTATTTTACTTTGCATCTTTATCATAAAAATACCAAAAATATTATCTTATGATATCTATCAAATCTCACTCTCGTGATTGACCGTGAAGGGATTGACAACCCCTTATCGCGTTGGTTGGGAGTATTTATTTGTTTGTGTAGGTGCGAGGGACTCGTACGTGGCCTCCTACTGGATTGATATCTTGGTTCTCAAAACTGAGGGAAATACTTACGCTACTTTGCTGCATCACCCTTTCCTCTTCAAGGGAAAACCAACGCAGTGCTCAAGAGGTAGCAAGAAGGATTTCTGGTGCCGTTGCCGGGGAGTCTACGCAAAATTCAACATACCAAGTACCCATCACAAACCCTTATCTCCCGCATTACATTATTTGCCATTTGCCTCTCATTTTCCTCTCCCCCACTTCACCCTTGCCGTTTTATTCGCCCTCCTTCCGTTCGATCTTGTGTTACCATGTGCCTTCTTTTTTCTTGCATCTTTGCTTGCTAAGATTTTATGGATCCCCATCCACTTGCTAATCTCTTTAAGAGATCCAATTATGATGAACCTATTGCTAGTGAGTTAAGTGCACTAGATTATCTTTATGAGGTTTTGCTCGAAATTCGTGAATCTGAAAATTGTGATGATGAAGTACTTTATGAAGCGATTCACGATAGATCTTTGAATAAAAAGCATGATTGCAATGATTTTACTATAAATTCTCTTGATATTAATTGTGCTAAAAATATGCAAAACCCTAAGCTTGGGGATGCTAGTTTTTCTATGTCTACTACTTGTTGCAATGATCATGATTGGGGTGATTCTTCTTATGTTCTTGAAAATTTATTTAAGCCCCATGATGAATATGAGATTGATAATAGTGTTTGCAATAATATTTAAAGTGGGTTTGGAAGAGTGTCAACTTTAGATCTCAGATATTTGGATCATGTCGAATCTTATGAAATTTTTGAGAAAAGTGGGTTTGGAGTGGTCATGACTTTAGTTCATGTTAATCCCACTATTTTGGAAGAGTGTCAACTTTGCATGCATGTGGATCATGTTGAGAAATTTTTATGTGATAGCTATATTGTTGAATTTGATTATTATCCCACATGTAATTATTATGAGAGAGGAAAATATGGTTGTAGAAATTTTCATGTTACTAAATTACCTCTCGTTATGTTGAGATTGTCTAGGTTTCATTCTTCTTCCTTCCATATGCTAGGATTTGCTTTCCTTGATAATTTGTTTGTCTATAAGATGCCTATGCATAGGAAGTATGTTAGACTTAGATTTGTTTTTCACATGCTTTATGATGCTCTCTTTGTGCTTCAATTCTTGTCTTTCATATGAGCATCATCGAAATTATAAATGCCTAGCTAGGGGCGTTAAACGATAACGATTGTTGGGAGGCAACCCAATTTTATTTTTAGTTTTTAGTTTTTTGCTTCTGTTTAGGAATAAATATTTGATCTAGCCTCTGGTTAGATGTGTTTTTATGATTTAATTAGTGTTTGTGCCAAGTTAAACCTATAGGATCTTCTTGGACGATAGTTATTTGATCTTGCTGTAAATTCCAGAAACTTTCTGTTCACGAAAATAATTGTTAAAAATCACCAAAACGTGATAAAATATTGATTCCAATTGCTGCTGATCAATAAACAAATTTTCTAGGTCTTCCTGTTGTGGCTGAATTTTTGGAGTCCCAGAAGTTTGCGTTAGTTACAGATTACTACAGACTGTTGTGTTTTTGGCAGATTCTGTTTTTCGTGTGTTGTTTGCTTATTTTGATGAATCTATGGCTAGTAAAATAGTTTATAAACCATAGAGAAGTTGGAATACAGTAGGTTTAACAGTACCATGAAGTGGTCTTTTGTTTTCTTTTGCTAACGGAGCTTACGAGATTTTCTACTCAGTTTTGTGTTGTGAAGTTTTCAAGTTTTGGGTGAAAGATTTGATGGATTATGGAACAATGAGTGGCAAGAACCTAATCTTGGGGATGCCCATGGCACACCAAGATAATCTAAGGACCCCTAAAAGCCAAAGCTTGGGGATGCCCCGGAAGGCATCCCCTCTTTCGTCTACTTCAATCGGTAACCTTACTTGGAGCTAAATTTTTATTCACCACATGATATGTGTTTTGCTTGGAGCGTCTTGTATTATTTGAGTCTTTGTTAGTTTACCACAATCATCCTTGCTGTACACACCTTTTGAGAGAGTCACACTTGATTCGGAATTTATTAGAATACTCTATGTGCTTCACTTATATTTTTTGAGCTATATAGTTTTTGCTCTAGTGCTTCACTTATATCTTTTAGAGCATGGTGGTGGATTTGTTTTATAGAAACTGTTGATCTCTCATGCTTCACTTATATTATTTTGAGAGTCTTAAAACAGCATGGCAATTTGCTTTAATTAATATCATGAGAAATTTGATGCTTGATAATTGTTTTGAGATATAAAGGTAGTAATATCATAGTTGTGCTAGTTGAGTAATTGTGGAATTGAAAAATACATGTGTTGGAGTTTGTGATTCCCGTAGCATGCACGTATGGTGAACCATTATGTAAAGAAGTCGGAGCATGAAGTATTTGTTGATTGTCTTCCTTTGTGTGGCGGTCGGGATCGCGTGATGGTTAACTCCTACCAACCCTTCCCCTAGGAGCATGCGTAGTAGTACTTTGCTTCGAGGGCTAATAGTTTTTTACAATAAGTATATGATTTCTTTATGACTAATGTGAGTTCATGGATTATATGCACACTTACCTTTCCGCAATTTTCTAGCCTCTTCGATACCGCGCATTGCCCTTTCTCACCTTGAGAGTTGGTGCAAACTTCGCCGGTGCATCCAAACCCCGTGATATGATATGCTCTATCACACATAAACCTCCTTATATCTTCCTCAAAACAGCCACCATACCTACCTAGCATGGCATTTCGATAGCCATTCCGAGATACATTGCCATGCAACTTTCCACCGTTTCATTTATCATGACATACTCCATTATTGTCATATTGCTTTGCATGATCATGTAGTTGACATTGTATCGGTGGCAAAGCCACCGTTCATAATTCTTTCATACATGTCGCTCTTGATTCATTGCATATTCTGGTACACCGCCGGAGGCATTCATATGGAGTCATACTTTGTTCTAAGTATTGAGTTGTAATTCATGAGTTGTAAGTAAATAAAAGTGTGATGATCATCATTATTAGATCTAAGTATTGAGTTGTAATTCATGAGTTGTAAGTAAATAAAAGTGTGATGATCATCATTATTAGAGCATTGTCCCAAGTGAGGAAAGGATGATGGAGACTATAATTCCCCCACAAGTCGGGATGAGACTCCGGACTAAAAAAAAGAAGAGGCCATAAACAAAAGAAAAGGCCCAAATAAAAAAATGAGAGAAAAGAGAGAAGGGACAATGTTACTATCCTTTTACCACACTTGTGCTTCAAAGTAGCACCGTGATCTTCATAATAGAGAGTCTCTCATTTTGTCACTTTCATATACTAGTGGGAAATTTCATTATAGAACTTGGCTTGTATATTCCAATGATGGGCTTCCTCAAATGCCAGAGGTCTTCGTGAGCAAGCAACTTGGATGCACACCCACTTAGTTTCTTTTTGAGCTTTCATACACTTATAGCTCTAGTGCATCCGTTGCATGGCAATCCCTACTCCTCGCATTAACATCAATTGATGGGCATCTCCATAGCCCGTTAATTAGCCTAGTTGATGTGAGACTTTCTCCCTTTTTGTCTTCCCACATAACCCCTACTGTCGTGGAATTGTCACGGCAGATGTCCTCGGGTTAGGACTTAGTCGTGGAGCCATCGCAATTGGGAAGCTTGAAGGGGTTAAGTGGGACAAGGAACACGAGGGTTTATACTGGTTCGGCCCCTTACGGTGAAGGTAAAAGCCTACGTCCAGTTGAGGTGGTATTAATCAGGGTTTCGATAACCAGGGAGCTAAACAGCTATGCCCGGCTCTCGATGAGATTGTTGTCGCCCCTAAACCGCTGCCGGGTCATCCCTTTATATAGGGAGGTTGACACCCAGCGGCCCTTAGAGTCCCGGCCGGCTCATAAGAGTGTCCGGCTCGGACTCTAAACAATACTTGCCTTACACTACAAGTCTACTATAACAATAAGATTGTAACTACGGGCATTAAGCCATCGCCGGGTCTCAGCCCATCTCTGGCCCATTATCTTGAAACTTAGCTCCGGGCTTCTGGCAATGACCCTTAGTGTAACCCGGCCCTCCTGGCGGGTGACTCCCAGGTCTATATCCTCAACATTAGGCCCCAGATTGACTTGAGCCGGCTCGTGTCAATCTTCAACTCTGCCGACAGAAAAATCTCCGGCTTACCGTTCGTGTGAAGGCCATAACCCGGAGTGACGTCATTCTCCGGACTCCGGATAATCCGCCGTGACGTCATCCTCCATTAAGTCCGTTTTTTACTCCGCCAGATCCGCAACGGATCTCTGCTTTTACTGTCTTTGCGAAAATCGAGGCGCCGTGAGGGGGAGATAACCACGCCGTGGTCTCCTTGAATCTCGCGCCCACTTATGACTTACCTTATAAATAGGCCGGCCCGGCACTCTCTTCTCACACTCTCCTTCTTCTTCCTCGCGCTGTCGTTCCTCTGCCCGAGCTTCTGCCGCCGCCGCCGCCGTCGCGCCCCTGATCTTCATCGACCCGGCCGCTGCATCACCCTGACCCGGACCAGATAACGGCGGCGACCTTCGCTCTTCCTCAACTCCGGTGAGTCTTCTCTGCCTTGCTAGAACAGATCTGTGGTAGGGTTCCTCCCGTTCTTCGTGTTCGTCACCTTTGCCCAGAAACTCGGCAGTCCTCGTCACCACTGTAGTCGGTTGATCTTTATCCTTGCGTAAAACCACTGCGGTAGACGTTCGGAACTCATTTCATCTGCAAGAAATCCTCTTTTTACTGCATAAGAACTGTGTTCAACCTCAAGAACTTCTCCTGCCTCTGTTTTTTAGGTCTAGAAAATTTTCTCTGCTCCGACTATTTTGATCCAAAAAAGTTACGGTAGTATGTGAAACCTGTTTACCACACTTAGTAAAAACGCAACCATTGAATCTCGGCGGCTTACATGTCCGGTTTAAAGAGAACCATGCTCTGTAAAATCCTCCGACTTAACTGCAGTAAGCCGTAGATGACCAACTTAACCTGAAAGCCCCGACAGCTTAGATAACCCACCATATCAATATATATCATTAGTCCCCTTCATAAGCCGTCACTGTAGTTTGAATGATAATCCCCGGCTTATAATTAACCCGGACACTTTTCTCTTCCTCATAGACCACCAACCGTCACCATGCCTCCCAAGGCTCCCATCACTTGCAACTGGATGAAATCCAACGTCACCGAAGAGACCCTGGCCAACTTTGTTAAGTCCGGATATCTGCCCAAGAAGGAAGTGATGTCCTACCGTGCCCCTGACCCGTCCGAAGAAAGACCTCAGCCGAGGGACGGGGAGGTAGTGATCTTTGCAGACCATATGAGCCGGGGCTTCGCACCGCCCGGCTCAAAATTCTTCCGGGACGTGCTCAACTTCTTTGACCTTCGGCCTCAGGATATAGGACCCAATTCCATATCCAACATCTGCAACTTCCAAGTTTTTTGTGAAGTATATCTTGGAGAAGAGCCGAGTCTGCTGCTCTTCAGAGAGCTGTTTTATTTGAACCGCCAAACCGAGTGCGCAAACGGTCCAAGTCTAGAGTTAGGCGGCATCTCCATCCAACGGCGCAGGGACTGTCTATTTCCTTACGCAGAACCGCCAAGTCACCCCAAGGACTGGAACATGACTTGGTTCTACTGCCAAGACACGTCCCCGGCTGATGAGAGCCCGCTGCCCGGCTTTCGCCCAACGCGCCTGGAGCCGACTCATCCGCTATCCGACAAGCTGACTGCCGCGGAACGCCAGCCTCTGCTTCCAACGATCAATAAGATCAAGGCCCTGCTAGGCAACGGTCTGAACGGAATAGACCTGGTCCGGGTCTGGATCTCATGGCGGGTGATCCCATTGAGCCGCCGCCCCGGCTTAATGTGTGAGTACACCGGGCGAAAGGATGACCCGCAGAGGCACAGTCGCAACGACCTTCCAGAAGACGTTGCCGAAGAAGAGACCAAGGCTCTATTAAACGAGAGCCTGGCAGACTGTGGAAAAACCGGGCTAGCCCCGTTCTGCAAGACCAATCCAGCCCCAGCGGTAAGCCGCTGACTTTAACCTTTCCATTTTTTTACCTGTCATCTTACTAAGAACTCATTACTGTATTTCTCAGGCTGATGATAAATTCTGGCGGGTCAAGTATGACCATGAGGCGGCCAAGAAGGCCAGGAAGGCGAAGAAAGCCGCCAAGAGAGCCGCCCCTCGCAAAAAGGGAAACAGACCCACTGCTTCGGAGCTGCTGCAATTAAGCGATAGCTCCGAGTCAGAGGTAACCCTTAAACCTTTAAACTCTTGCCATATTTATTGTTTGCTGCTGTCCACTTTACCATCATTTTGCTTATTGACAGGATGACACCGGCGCCAGTAACCCGGTGATTGAAGAGGTAACATTACTCCCCTCCGACTCGGAGCCTTTGCCACAGCTGAAAGTCCGAAGGGTAACCCGGAAAGTAAGCTTTTCTCATCCATTAGCTCATCAAGACCCTCAATTTCTTTTGAAGCAGCAGGTTCACGAAAGCCGGCGTCTCACCCGGGCCCGCAAGGACACCGACCTCTCCGCCGGGTTACCCGACGCGACAAGGAAACGTCGCACCGAGGTCTTTTCTCACTTGTACCCTTTTCATCCGTTGGCGGGTGTTATCCGTCAACCGCTTAATTCTTCTGACTCCAATTACCAGGAGACCTCCCCTTCTTCTGGTGACTCCATGCAGTCAAGTCTGCCGGCCTTCAAAACTGCACCCGGGTAATAACAATCACCTTACATTACCTGTCTGTATTTACTCTTTGTATGCCTAACACTTCTGTCTTTTCAGTGCCCAGGCAAAGCTCACCAAAAGAGCAAAGAAGACCAGGTCAGCCGGAGTGCCGGACTTGCCTGAGCCGGAGACGACGGCTCAAGATCCGCCAGCCGCCTCCGAGGCCACCATTCCCATGGATACGGCGCCTGAAGCCCCTGCCCCGACCACCAAGACAACGACCGAAGCGTCAGCTAATCCGGAGGCCTCCGGCTCAACCCCACCGGCTAACGACCCGGACGTGGTAATTACCCGGACGGAGTATGTTGAGCCGGGGAGGCCGACCGCACTGGCCCAATGCTCCGCGAAGGGGGAGCTGCTGCGACCCCACCGGGCGAATCTGGATCTCTCGGGCTACCCCGATTTGAGCATTGGAGAGCTCGTTTCTGGCTACATCAGCCAGGTTCACAAGAGCCGGGACGCGGAGATCGCCATGGTCAATCAGATCCAACAAAAGTCTGAGGTAACCTTCTGCTGTCTTCTTACTTTCCGCATAGTGATCCTTGTCATGCTAGCCCCCAAGTCTATAACTTATACTTGGCATATGTTGTAGACTTAGAGTCCGGCTTACTTAATTGAACCAGCAGTACGTAGATAGACACGTTCAATATGCATTAGCCCCCAAGTGCCAAGTGTCTTTGCTTGGAAAGTGCTTGGGACTTATATAATGACTGTTTAATAACCCGGAAATATATACAGGCTACTGGCAAGAAATTTGAGTCGGACCTTGCGGGTCTCAAGAGCCGGTTAAAAACTCAAGAGATGGAGACCCGGAAGGCGAATGCCAAGTTTGTCTCCAGCATCGCCGCTCAGGAGAAATTGAAGACTGAATTCGACGCTGAGCGGAAGGCCTGGGCTGAGGAGAAAGCCGCACTGGTGACCCGGGCAGAACAGGCGGAGAAGGCCCTCACTGAGAAGACCGCTGAGCTCTCCGGTCTAAAGCACCAGGTTTCCCAAATGGTGGCTGCTATCTTCGGTAAGTCGCCTCACCGGCTTTCATCAAGTCTGCACATGTTACGATTCACCCTTGTCACCGGCTTACCTGACCTTTATTAAACAGGTCCCAGGAGTGCCAACCTCAACCAGAGCGTGGTCACCAAGCTAAAGGCCGTGTACACCCTGGTGGAACAACTCTACACCGGGTCACAGCGCGCCTTAGCTGTGGTGGCCCTATCCAATGAGGTGCCAACCCATCTGGCTGAAGTCCTGCGCCGGCTCGCAGTTTTGCCACAGCGAATCCAAGAGCTACGTCGAGCCTCCGCAAGATCCGGAGCAATTGCCGCGCTGAGCCGGGCCAAAGCCTTCCTGCCGGAGCTAGACCCGGCAGACATCGCCCTGGGTTACCCCAGCCTGAAGGAAGACGGCTCCACCTTCGACCAGAAGGATTTCGCGGCATGCGTGAAGGCTGTACGCCCGGTGGCCACCATCATCGGGAACGACACCGACTTAACCAAGTATCAGCCGGGGTACAACGCGGAGAATCAGAGGATTCCAACCCCTCGCTATGAAGCTCTTAGTCTGATTCCTCCGGCTCGCCAACACACCTACGCCCCCGAGATTGACCCGGCCGGGTTAATTGACGAAGAAGCTCAGTTCGAAGCTCTCAGCGGCATCAACTGGAAATCGTCGACCTTCGAAGCCTTGGGATCAGCCGGAGCAGAAGATGAGCCGGGGACTTCGACTCAGCAGGCGTCATAAACCGGCTAGCGGCTCACCAAACAACGCTCCACCCTTGAAACTTTGAAAGATTTTTGTAATAGAATAAGTGCAACAATTTATCTCTGCCGTGCCATCGTGCACGTAATGAATGCTGAAATCCTTTGAAGTCATTCTTTTGATGCTCCTCCGGGTCATAATTATCCTTCGTGCTTCTCAACCTTTAAAAAAGTACCTTCAAGCATCTGCATAGAAAGGTAAATCACAAGTCTCAAGACGGCTTACCACCCTCCGGATTAAATGACCCGGGTAGCATGGTTGGTATCTTAACTCTAATGGACTTGTCTTGATGACATCCAGGATGTTCAATTAACAAGATAACTCCAAAATTAAGCCGGTCAAGCGAAACCCGGCCATGCACACGTTGTCATAATCAGAGTAGACTTTGCGATAAATCGGAACTTAGGGGCTTCCAGTTCGAATACGACCAGAGACCCGGCCCGAAAGGGGTTTAAGCCAAGATTCGGATACGATCATATAGCCCCCAATGGGTGTGGCGATGCCAATCAAGAGGGTACCGACAGCTATGTTCTCTTGGGTTCGAATACGACCCATGTTTGAACAGGAAGCCCCCAAGTGATTCTGAAAATTGTTTAACGACGCTGATTCGAATACGATCCACGTCGGTTCTCAGAGGGGTTACACTATGATTCAAATATGACCAAAGGCAACCTCCCAATGAGCTCGGCACTTTGCCAATCAAATGGGTATCGACAGCTATGTTCTCTTTGGTTCGAATACGACCCATGTTTGAACAGGAAGCCCCCAAGTGATCTTACTGCTTACGGCTAGACTCAAATGCGATCATAAGCCGGATCCTCCTTTCAAATTAGTATGACACGTATATTTGGAGGAGAAAAAAGGACAGAGGTCCTGCTTTATTGCTTATCATAATATATATATGTCTGAGATAAATATGTACACCACAAGAGCCGGTAGCTCAAGTGTAATAAGGCCGAAGCTGAGCGATATTCCACGGCCGACGGGTCTCCTCCTCAGATTTACGCGAATCTTTACGCTCCCGAACATCAATGAGGTAATATGACCCGTTGTGCAAGTTCTTACTGACCACAAAGGGCCCTTCCCAAGGTGGGGATAATTTGTGTGCATCTGTTTGATCCTGGATGAGCCGGAGCACAAGGTCGCCTTCCTGGAAGACCCGGGTTTTGACCCGGCGGCTATGATAACGGCGCAGGTCTTGTTGGTAAATCGCTGAACGGGCTGCTGCCACATCACGCTGTTCATCCAACAAGTCCAGAGCAACTTGGCGCGCCTGTTCATTGTCCGTCTCAACATAAGCCGCCACACGAGGTGAATCGTGACGGATGTCGCTAGGGAGGACCGCTTCTGCCCCATAAACCATGAAGAAAGGCGTGAAGCCAGTAGACCTGTTAGGAGTAGTGTTGATGCTCCATAAGACGGAGGGCAACTCCTCCACCCAACAACCCGGCGTCCGTTGCAAAGGGACCAAAAGCCGGGGTTTGATGCCCTTCAGAATCTCCTGGTTAGCTCTCTCAGCTTGACCATTGGACTGGGGATGAGCCACTGAAGAAACATCAAGCCGGATATGCTCTCGTTGACAAAACTCCTCCATAGCGCCTTTGGACAGATTAGTGCCATTGTCTGTTATGATGCTGTGCGGAAAGCCGAAGCGGAAGATCACCTTTTTCATAAATTGAACCGCCGTGGCTGCATCACACTTGCTAACTGGCTCAGCTTCCACCCACTTCGTGAATTTGTCCACTGCCACCAAGAGGTGGGTCTTCTTATCCTTGGACCGTTTAAAAGGCCCGACCATATCAAGCCCCCAGACCGCAAAGGGCCAAGTGATCGGGATCATCCTCAATTCCTGAGCCGGCACATGAGCCCGTCGGGAGAACCTCTGACAACCATCACACTTACTGACCAAGTCCTCCGCATCAGCGTGAGCCGTCAACCAATAAAAACCATGACGGAATGCCTTGGCCACAAGGGATTTTGAGCCGGCATGATGGCCGCAATCCCCTTCATGGATCTCGCGCAAGATCTCTTGACCTTCCTCAGGGGAAATACAACGCTGAAATACCCCTGAAACACTGCGATGATGCAACTCGCCGTTGATAACAATCATTGACTTGGCCCGCCGGATTATTTGCCTGGCCAAAGTTTCATCCTCAGGCAACTCTCCCCGGGTTATATAAACCAAGTACGGCATTGTCCAGTCTGGTATGACATGAAGAGCCGCCACCAGTCGTGCCTCCGGGTCAGGGATAGCCAAGTCCTCCTCTGTAGGCAACTTAACCGAAGGGTTATATAGGACATCCAGGAAAGTGTTAGGCGGCACCGGCTTTCGCTGAGAGCCGAGCCGGCTTAAAGCATCAGCCGCCTCGTTCTTCCTGCGATCAATGTGCTCCACTTGATATCCCTGAAAGTGCCCAGCAATGGCATCAACCTCGCGGCGATAAGCCGCCATGAGGGGATCCTTAGAATCCCAAGTGCCTGATACTTGTTGAACCACCAAATCTGAGTCCCCAAAGCACCGTACCCGGCTTAAGCTCATCTCCTTAGCCACCCGAAGACCGTGGAGTAAGGCCTCGTATTCAGCCGCATTGTTAGTGCAAGGAAACATCAATTGTAGCACATACTGGAACTTGTCACCCCTAGGGGAAGCCAATACAACACCAGCCCCCGAGCCCTCCAGCTGCCTGGACCCATCAAAGTGAATAGTCCAATAGGTGTTATCCGGCTTTTGCTCAGGCACTTGCGACTCTGTCCAATCATTAATAAAATCCACCAAAGCCTGGGATTTAACAGCAGTGCGTGGCGAATATTTGAGGCCATGAGGCCCAAGTTCAATAGCCCACTTGGCAATTCTCCCTGTAGCCTCTCTGTTCTGGATAATATCCCCAAGAGGGGTAGAACTGACCACAGTGATGGGATGACCCTGAAAATAATGCTTGAGTTTCCGGCTCACCATGAACACACCATATACAAGCTTCTGCCAGTGCGGGTATCGCTGCTTGGACTCAATAAGCACCTCACTGACATAATAAACCGGCCGCTGAACCGGATGCTCCTTACCCGTCTCCTTACGCTCCACCACCATAGCCACACTGACGGCTCGTGTGTTTGCCGCCACATACAATAGCAAGGGCTCCTTATCAACCGGAGCAGCAAGGACGGGGGGCTCTGCCAGTTGCTTTTTCAAATCCTCGAAGGCGGTATTAGCTGCATCATTCCAGACAAAGTTATCCGTTTTCTTCATCAACTGATATAAGGGCATAGCCTTCTCACCCAAGCGGCTTATGAACCGGCTTAAAGCAGCGATGCGACCTGCCAAACGCTGAACATCATTTATACATGCCGGCTTAGCTAGAGAAGTGATAGCTTTGATCTTCTCCGGGTTAGCTTCAATTCCTCTGTCAGAAACCAAGAAGCCCAATAGCTTGCCCGCAGGAACACCAAAAACACATTTGGCCGGGTTAAGCATCATCTTGTAGACCCGGAGATTATCGAAGGTTTCCCTTAAGTCATCTATCAGGGTTTCCTCCTTGATGGACTTAACCACAATATCGTCCACGTAAGCGTGAACATTGCGCCCGATCTGTTTATGGAGACAATTCTGTACACAACGCTGGTAAGTCGCGTGCGCACACTTGAGCCCAAAGGGCATAGAGACATAGCAGAAGGCTCCAAAGGGAGTGATGAACGCCGTCTTCTCCTGGTCCTTAACTGCCATCTTAATCTGATGATACCCGGAATAGGCATCCAAGAAACTTAAGCGTGCACAACCTGCCGTAGCATCAATGATCTGATCAATACGGGGGTGAGCAAAAGGATCAGCCGGACACGCCTTGTTCAAGTCCGTGTAGTCCACACACATCCGCCAGGTGCCGTTCTTCTTAAGTACAAGCATCGGGTTAGCCAACCACTCTGGGTGAAAAACCTCAACAATGAACCCGGCCGCCAAAAGCCGGGCCACTTCTTCACCAATAGCCTTCCGCCTCTCTTCGTTAAACCGTCGAAGGAACTGTCTGACCGGCTTAAATTTTGGATCAACATTGAGAGTGTGCTCAGCGAGTTCTCTAGGTACACCTGGCATGTCAGAAGGTTTCCATGCGAAGATGTCCCTATTCTCACGGATGAACTCGATGAGCGCGCCCTCCTATTTCGGGTCCAGGTTTGCACTGATGCTGAACTGCTGAGACGAGTCACCTGGAACAAAATCAACAAGTTTAGTCTCATCAGCTGATTTAAACTTCATTGCTGGTTCATTCTCCGTGGTTGGCTTTTTCAGAGAGGTCATATCTGTTGGGTCAACATTGTCTTTATAAAATTTCAACTCTTCTGTGGCACAAACAGACTCTGCATAAGCCGCGTCACCTTCTTCACACTCCAGAGCCACTTTCCGGCTGCCGTGAACCGTAATGGTCCCGTTGTGACCCGGCATCTTGAGTTTTAAGTACACATAACACGGCCGTGCCATGAACTTGGCGTAAGCCGGCCGTCCAAATATGGCGTGGTAAGGACTTCTTATCTTGACCACCTCAAAGGTCAACTTCTCCACCCTGTAGTTGTTCTCATCACCGAAGGCCACTTCCAGTTCGATCTTGCCGACTAGATAAGCCGATTTACCGGGTACCACACCATGGAAGATAGTATTTGACTGGCTAAGGTTCTTATCAACTAGCCCCATACGACGGAAAGTCTCATAATAGAGGATGTTGATGCTGCTGCCTCCATCCATGAGTACCTTTGTGAACTTATAGCCTCCCACTTGAGGAGCCACCACTAAGGCCAGGTGGCCCGGGTTATCCACCCGGGGAGGGTGATCCTCCCTACTCCACACTATGGGCTGCTCCAACCACCGTAAGTAGCGTGGAACCGCCGGCTCAACAGCATTAACAGCCCTCTTGTGAAGCTTCTCGTCTCGTTTGCACAAACTAGTGGTGAACACGTGATACTGTCCACCGCTAAGCTGCTTTGGGTTGGTCTGATAGCCCCCATGTTGCTGTTGATGACCCTGACCAGACTGTTGATTAAAGCCCCCTTGACCGTTCTGAGGACCGGAATTTGACCCGCCGCCCGGGCCATGAAAGCCGCCGGCGCCTGAGCCGCCACCCGGACCATTGTAGTTTTTAAAGGCCTTCATGATAGCACAATCCTTCCACAGATGAGTCGCCGGCTTCTCTCTAGAACCGTGTCTCGGACAAGGTTCATTCAACAGCTGTTCCAGAGAAGGTCCTGGCCCGCCGCCTCGGGGAGGGGGCCTCCCCTTGCGTCGCTGGTTATTACCTTGAGAGTTGGTGTTGGCTACAAACTCTAGGCTGCCATCGGCCTTGCGCTTGCCTCCTCCTTGGTTCCCCAGGCTAAACTGAGGACCCTTGCCGTTGCCGTTCTTCTTTCCCTTCCCTGCCCTTTCATCATCTGAAGGGGGATCCTTGGTACCATCAGAATCGGCGTACTAGACAAGAGCTGCCATCAGTGTACCCATATCAGTACAGTCACGCTTAAGCCGCCCGAGTTTCATCTTTAGGGGCACAAAGCGACAGTTTTGTTCCAACATTAAGACTGCAGAGCCGGCATCCATCTTATCCGATGAATGTATGATCTCCTTGACCCGGCGAACCCAATGGGTCGTGGATTCACCCTCCTGCTGCTTACAGTTAGTCAGATCCACGATTGACATAGATTGCCTGCAGGTATCTTTGAAGTTTTGAATGAACCAGGCTTTCAGCTCAGCCCAAGACCCGATGGAGTTCGGCGGTAACCCTTTCAACCACGTGCGGGCAGTTCCATCTAACATCATGGTGAAATATTTGGCCATGGCCGCCTCGCTGACTTCCAGCAATTCCATAGCCATCTCATAACTCTCGATCCAGGCTGCCGGCTGTAAGTCTGCTGTATAGTTAGGCACCTTCCTAGGTCCTTTGAAGTCCTTGGGTAGACGTTCATTACGGATAGCTGGCATCAAACACGGGACACCCCCGGTTCTAGTAGGGATACTCGCATCAACGGACATCGTCGGATAAGCCGGGGGGGTCTGGTAAGCCATCACTTGAGGCGCCTGCTCCGCCTCCTGGCGTGCTTGGCCTGCTACGTAGAAGGCTCCATTATGAGCCGGGCCATGACCAGGGGGCGGGTCATGGCATCGGACATTACTTGAGCCGGTCGCCGAGACCATGTGCCGGCTGTAACTCGGGCTCTGCCCTGGACGAGGGGTTGAATGGATCCTATCCCGGCTGTAGGAGTACGCCTCTTGCTGCGCCAGCGCTGTCTGGAGGAGTTCTCTGACCCGGCGGGTCTCAATAGCCGTCGGAGAGTCGCCATCAACGGGCAGAGCCGCCAGCCGTGCCGCTGCGGCGACCATGTTCTCCAGCGGGTTATTATAATGGCCCGGGGGTATTGGCACATACTGAGGCGGGGCGGGGGGCCCCTGGGGAGGCCCCATCACTCGTGGTTGAATAAGGGGTCCAGATCCGGGTGCTACGACCCCCGGCGGGTGACTAGACCCTGCACCCGGTGTGTTGAAGAGGTTGCGCGGATCGTAAACCGACGGGAGTTGAGATTGAGCCTTTTGATGCCTCCTTCTCATGACCTCATTGGCCGCGTTCTGATCCATCGTGAGTTGGAAGGACTGCGCCTGAATCAGCTGAGTCCGGGCATCGAGAGCCGCCTGCTCCGCAGCCAGTCTGATCCCTTCCGCTGCAAGGTCCTCTTTAGCTTTTATCAGATCCAATTTTAGCTGTGCCACTGCCGCATCATGCTGAACTTGATCCGCCGGGTCGACCGTTGCGGTTAACAGGGCCGTCATCTTATCCGTGAGATCCATCAGCACCTGAGCCGGGGAAGGCACCGGGTTTTCCGATCCGGAAGCGGGGTTCTGAACAGGCTGCGCACCAGCCATAAAAACTCCAACCTGACTTGACGGCTCAAAAAGGTCCGGAATACTACTGTCATCGGAATAACTCATGAGCCTGCCATCTTGAAGTTGGTACAACGAGTTTGACTCATCAGCGGCCGACTCGCTGTCAGAGCCGGCGGCCGCCTCATCCCCAGACCCAGATGGATCAGAGGGCCCTCCGTGGATGCATCCCACAAAAGCGCGCTTTAAGGCAGGCCGGGCCCGGGCGGGTCCTGCGCGCTGAGCCGTTTCGATGAGACCAGCGCGGAGATCGGCTCGGGGCCCGGCTCTCCAATCTTGCCGATGAAGACATGAATTCCACCGAAGGGGACCCGGTACCCGTACTCCACTGAGCCGGCGTCGGGGCCCCAGTCCGCATCGTCGATGTAGAGCTTGCCGCGACGACTCTTGGTCATCCGGCCCACAGCGTATCCCTTGAGCCCTTCGAAGCTGCCCTTCAAGAACTCAAATCCACCGTGCGCCAGCCCCACGGTGGGCGCCAACTGTCGTGGAATTGTCACGGCAGATGTCCTCGGGTTAGGACTTAGTCGTGGAGCCATCGCAATTGGGAAGCTTGAAGGGGTTAAGTGGGACAAGGAACACGAGGGTTTATACTGGTTCGGCCCCTTACAGTGAAGGTAAAAGCCTACGTCCAGTTGAGGTGGTATTAATCAGGGTTTCGATAACCAGGGAGCTAAACAGCTATGCCCGGCTCTCGATCAGATTGTTGTCGCCCCTAAACCGCTGCCGGGTCGTCCCTTTATATAGGGAGGTTGACACCCAGCGGCCCTTAGAGTCCCGGCCGGCTCATAAGAGTGTCCGGCTCGGACTCTAAACAATACTTGCCTTACACTACAAGTCTACTATAACAATAAAGATTGTACTACGGGCTTTAAGCCATCGCCGGGTCTCAGCCCATCTCTGGCCCATTATCTTGAAACTTAGCTCCGGGCTTCTGGCAATGACCCTTAGTGTAACCCGGCCCTCCTGGCGGGTGACTCCCAGGTCTATATCCTCAACACCTACCATTATACCATATTCCACCATAGTGCTATATCCATGGCTTGCGCTCATGTATTGCGTAAGAGTTGCAAAGGCTGAAGCGCGTTAAAAGTATGAACCAAATGCTTGGCCAAAACCGGGGTCGTACATGATATGAATATTTTGTGTGGGGAAGATGGAGCATAGCCAGACTATATGATTTTGTAGGGATAACTTGCTTTGGCTATGTTATTCTGATAAGACATAATTGCTTAGTTAGTATGCTTGAAGTGTTATTGTTTTCCGGGTCTCAGCCCATCTCTGGCCCATTATCTTGAAACTTAGCTCCGGGCTTCTGGCAATGACCCTTAGTGTAACCCGGCCCTCCTGGCGGGTGACTCCCAGGTCTATATCCTCAACACCTACCATTATACCATATTCCACCATAGTGCTATATCCATGGCTTGCGCTCATGTATTGCGTAAGAGTTGCAAAGGCTGAAGCGCGTTAAAAGTATGAACCAAATGCTTGGCCAAAACCGGGGTCGTACATGATATGAATATTTTGTGTGGGGAAGATGGAGCATAGCCAAACTATATGATTTTGTAGGGATAACTTGCTTTGGCTATGTTATTCTGATAAGACATAATTGCTTAGTTAGTATGCTTGAAGTGTTATTGTTTTTATGTCAACATTAAACTTTTATCTTGAATCATATCAAATCTGAATATTCATGCCACAATAAGAAGAATTATATTGAAATTATGCCAAGTAGCTTTCCACATCAAAAATTCTGTTTTTATCATTTACCTACTCGAGGACGAGCAGGAATTAAGCTGGGGGATGCTTGATACGTCTCCAACATATCTATAATTTTTGATTGTTCCATGCTATATTATATTCTGTTTTGGACATAATTGGGCTTTATTATACACTTTTATATTATTTTTGGGACTAACCTATTAACCGGAGGCCCAGCCCAGAATTGTTGTTTTTTGCCTATTTCAGAGTTTCGCAGAAAAAGAATATCAAATGGAGTCCAAACGGAATGAAACCTTCGGGAACATGATTTTTGGAACGAACGTGATCCAGAGGACTTGGACCCTACGTCCAGACATCAACCAGGAGGGCACGAGGTATGGGGGCACGCCTACCCCCCTGGGCGCGCCCTCCACCCTCGTGGGCCCCCTGTTGCTCCATCGACGTACTTCTTCCTCCTATATATACCTACGTACCCCCAAACTACCAGATACGGAGCCAAAAACCTAATTCCACCGCCGCAACCTTCTGTACCCGTGAGATCCCATCTTGGGGCCTGTTCCGGAGCTCCGCCGGAGGGGGCATCGATCATGGACGGCTTCTACATCAACACCATAGCCTCTCCGATGATGTGTGAGTAGTTTACCTCAGACCTTCGGGTCCATAGTTATTAGCTAGATGGTTTCTTCTCTCTTTTTGGATCTCAATACAATGTTCTCCCCCTCTCTCGTGGAGATCTATTCGATGTAATCTTCATTTGCGGTGTGTTTGTTGAGACCGATGAATTGTGGGTTTATGATCAAGTTTATCTATGAACAATATTTCAATCTTCTCTAAATTCTTTTATGTATGATTGGTTATCTTTGCAAGTCTCTTCGAATTATCAGTTTGGTTTGGCCTACTAGATTGATCTTTCTTGCAATGGGAGAGGTGCTTAGCTTTGGGTTCAATCTTGCGGTGTCCTTTCCGAGTGACAGTAGGGGCAGCAAGGCATGTATTGTATTGTTGCCATCGAGGATAACAAGATGGGTTTTATATTATATTGCATGAATCTATCCCTCTACATCATGTCATCTTGCTTAAAGCATTACTCTGTTCTTATGAACTTAATATTCTAGATGCATGCTGGATAGTGGTCGATGTGTGGAGTAATAGTAGTAGATGCAGGCAGGAGTCGGTCTACTTGTCTCGGACGTGATGCCTATATACATGATCATACCTAGATATTCTCATAACCATGCTCAATTCTGTCAATTGCTCAACGGTAATTTGTTCACCCACCGTAATATTTATGCTCTTGAGAGAAGCCAGTAGTGAAACCTATGGCCCCCGGGTCTATTTTCCATCATATTAATCTCCCATCAACAAGCTATTTCCGTTATCATAAAAATACCAAAAATATTATCTTATCATATCTATCAGATCTCACTCTCGTAAGTGACCGTGAAGGGATTGACAACCCCTTATCGCGTTGGTTGCGAGGATTTATTTGTTTGTGTAGGTGCGAGGGACTCGTGCGTGGCCTCCCACTGGATTGATACCTTGGTTCTCAAAACTGAGGGAAATACTCACGCTACTTTGCTGCATCACCCTTTCCTCTTCAAGGGAAAACCAACGCAGTGCTCAAGAGGTAGCAGTAGCCGGTGTTCCAAGGGCCGCGCATGAGCTCGGGCATGTGCTCGGGGAGGTGCGGTGGACGGCGTCGAGGCGTTTGGTGGAGGTGGTGGGGCTCGGGGGCGACGAAGAGAGTGGATAGGGCGACAATGGCGCGGTGGCGGAGGCGGAGCTCCGGCGAGCAATAGGCAGCGAGGGGGAGGGGTTCGGTGCGTCTTTAGGGGCAGAACGGAGAGGAGAGGTGCGTATTTATAGAGGGGAGGCCGACTTGGGAGAGGGGGCGAATCAGGGAGAGGATCCCGCGATCTCCGGGATACGGTGGCGGTTGAGCGAGGTCGGGCGTGGCCGTGGCTTGGCGTGAGGAGGAAGAAGATGGCGGGGTCCATCGGTCAGCGGGAGAGGCGTGCGAGCGAGGGAGCGGCGGGCGGTGCGAGGGCTTTCGGGCGCGGGTGAGCTGCTGGGCCAGCCTGGCGCGTAGGTGGGCCGAGAGAGAGAGAGAGAGAGAGAGAGAGAGTTGGGTCTCGGTGGCTTTGGCCTGTTTTTTTAAGATTAAAAGCAAGAAATAAAGCAAAATATAAATCTAATATTTACATATTATATATCAAAACATTCAGAAAAGGATTTCCTACAACATGAACTATTTTTCAAGTTCAAATAAAATCCTCCAAAATTCACAAAAGTCATACAGTGCTGCTGAATCAATAAAACCTAGGAAAAATCATTTTTAGAATACCAAAATGATTTTAAATTTATTTTTTTCCATTTTTCTGGTGTAGGGAATCATTTTACCCTAATTTCCAGATATTTTGTTTTTGGAGAAAAATATTTTGAGTAAAACCGAAATAAATCAAAATTAAAATTGGGTTTTATACCTTCAAAGGGACTTTCAATAAACTTCCAACTCATATTTCTTAAAATTGGAAGAAGTCATTTTATCTTCTCTCATGAAAATCATTGAGTTGCATAAAGTTTCTGAATTTGAAATATTCTCAAATGGAATTCAAATCTATTCAAAACCCTTTTCATTTATTCATATGGAAGAAGTCATATCATCTTCACTCTAGGGTTTTGTGATAAAATGGTTTTGAATTCATGGAGATCAAAATGCAAAGATGAAAGTTTTAGGAAAGTCCTTTTATTCCCTCTCATTCAACTTTCAAAAAGTTTCAAATTCCACCCAATTTCACACAATCAGTCACACAACAATCAAACAAACAATCATAAATATTTGTTTAATATAACATTCCAAAATTTAGAATTTCGGGATGTTACAAACCTACCACACTTAAAATGAATCTCGTCATCGAGATTCGAAGAGGCTAGAAACAAAAAGGTTAGGGTTTGGGGGTCTTCCAGCAAATCCATTGATCTGAAAATTCTAGTGTGCAACCACACTTAAAATCAGGGTTATGGTTGCAACAAAATTCATGTACTCCATTCTTTGGGTTGACGGTGTCGGTCTTCTCATATTCTCCGAAATAACTCTTTCACTAAGGCTCTCCCGGTAGGGGCATAACCTTTTCCTCAAACACGTGTCCTTTCATCCTGGTGAGGTTCTTCCGAGACTGGGTCGCCAATACTAAATAACTATCGAAATTCTCATGGTGGTCAACCATGTATGGTTTCTCCTGCAGAAAATGGGTTTGGTTGAATCTCACCGTATATCCTACGATTGGCAACGGGTGCCTGTACATGGGTCAATCGTCCTACCATTCTAAGGTTTTTGGCTTATCGTGTCGACACTCTTCTAAGGTTTTCAAGGCTCTCTGATTCTCCATCAACATATGATAGTTCATGATAGAAGTCTCCGATATGGGGGCCAATCCATCCCATACTTGAACCATTACTACAAATGCAGACATCAAATCACGTATTCTAACACTTGGGCATACTCACAAGCATTGTAGAATTTCTCTAGTCGACAAACTGAGTTCTAATAAATCCATTGATTCTGCAAGCTAAATGAAACATCTATCGTTACTTCACAACTCTCAGGTATTCATATTCTCCTAAGGAACGTCTGCTGATTAAATCATAGTTTTTCTTCCAAAATTTCATCCTTCAGAAAGAGTGCGCCTGCTTCTTATTAACTCCTGGGCCTGTGGGTTATGGCCCACTTCAACTCTTGTACAACTCATCCTTTTAGTTACAATTGTTCCATATTCCAACATTACACCACTTTAAATCCAATAGTATTTCATTTCTTCATACCATCATATCAAAGATAAAACTCCAACTCATTTTGTCCAAACTCCAATCTGTGGGACACATTTCCCTTTCCATTGGTCTAGTGTTCTTCACAGGGTACTACCACCCTTAAATGAAATGCACAAATCCATCCATAGGCCATATTTCTCTTATCCTCGAAACTGGTCCAAAATCTTTGTTCATAGAGTAAAAACTCATATAATACAACATTTGAAGACTTAACAAATTAACTTTGTTGATTCATGTGTTCATTACAAACTCCGAGGCTTCGGTTACATAATTCAACTCATCAAACTTATGAAAATAAAATTACTTTCTACTACTCTTATTACCCATATCAAAATCTCAACTACTCAGCTCCAGCTTTTTTCTGATCTGAACATTCCCTAGAAAAATGTCCTGCTTCCTTGCAGCGAAAACAAATGTCTCGGGGCTTATTTGTGATTATGTAGGCTCATTGGATTCTAGGCTTCTTTTCTGGACACTTACAAGCGTAATGACCTAAATCCTTGCACCTGTAACAAGTGATGTGACTCAGGTCCTTCTCTGCAGAAATTGAGTTGTTCTGGGGATGCCTTCTTTTTCTCTTCCTGGATTTCTCCGTAATGATCAGAGCTTCTATTTCCTGAGGGTCAAACTTCACTTCTGCTTTCGGGAAGTCTCCGAGATACTCTCGGCTTTCCTTCGTGCAATACTCTGAAAAATGTCCTTCTTCTCCACATGAATAGCAGGCTTGGGTGAAAAATCTATTTAGGCCTTCACCATCAGGGTCTTGAATAACTTCCTTCATCGCAGTTTCTTCCGAATTTTCCATTGAAGGTTTCTTTCACGGCTTCTTTCTGCTGCTTGGTAATCTCTTGTACCTTGGGGTAAATCAGGCACTGAGCTGGGTAATGCGCAGTTCCTTCACACAAGAAATAAGTCACCTGCCTAGTCGAGCATTCTCCGGCTGGGTGATTTTCCCCACAATGAGGGCATCCATCCTTGTGTTCTTCAAGGGTGTGTCCTATTTCTCCGCAAATCTTGCAGGCACAAGGTTTCTTAAGGTTATCATAGTGCTTCCGAATGAGACGTGATCTCAACAGAGTCTTCTTGAATTCCTAGTTCTTGCTCCGTTACACCCTTTTATGGCTTGATGCATTTTCCACCAGGTTGCAGCACTTCCGGTAAAGTACTCAAGTGCGTATTGAACCTCATACTTCTTTGCAAGCAAATTTTTCCTGAAGTGATCCTCCATGTTTTGAATCCATAGCTCCGCCTCCAACTGAGTCATCGGTCGAGAGAATACCAGTCCAACATTCATATCTACGGGGTCCAAAGTTCTTGGGATGAGATATGAGAAAAGAAAGGAGGGGTATACACACAATACAAACAATAGTTTTGAAGAAACGGGTTTTATTTTGTGGCTATCGAAAAAATATCAAACAAATGACAGGTCATAAATCGTCACATCTAACGTAAGTATATAATAGGGGTTTGGTCTTCTAAGGGTCAAAATAAATCTTCAGAGCCTTCAAATTCTTCAAGTCTTCAGAATCTTTAACTGTTGTCGCTTCAACTCTTCTAATGCATGGTGAAATCCTCTTTACTCCAAAGTGGTCATTGGTTGTCCGATATGTTGTCCTCCTTGGAGCGTGTAACGCCCCGGATTCGATGCGCTAGGTGTCATCCAGTTATTCGCCGTTGTTGCCATGTCATTTTCTTGCGTGTTGCATTTTTCCATGTCATCATCTGCATTGCATCATCATGTTTTTCAAAACTTGCATCCGTTCGAGTTCCGCCGGTTCTTTCCGTTGTCCGTTCTAAGCCCAACCACACTCGCACACGCCCGTTGCCCCTCTCAGACCTGGTTTCGTGAGCGGGAGAAAAACATTCTCAGAATGGGCCGAGATTTGCCGAGTGGCCTTGGTACATCACTGATAGACCGCCCGACAAATTTCGTTCCATTTGGAGGTCGTTTGATGCCCCAACGGTTAACCGCGTACCCCGAAAGCCCCTTTTGTCTTGCAGTCCAACACCCCTCCAAATCAGCCCACTAACATAGCAAAAACCCCTCCATGCTCTCCGCCGTTCGATCATGATCGTGTGGGCGAAAACCACACCCCATTTGGACTCTCCTAGCTCCCTCTACCTATAAATATGTGACTTCCCCCGAAAATCCCAGATGAACCCTAGCAATCTTCCCCACTCCGCCGTCGGACACGTCCGGATTCCACCGGACGAGTCTTCACCGCCGCCCGCAGCCAGTGGCGCGCCGCCACGTGGCAGCCACCGCCGCCTGCGGCCCGCTCGGCCCGCAACCGGCCCCCAAGGCCCATCCCGCCGCCGCCGCGACCCGCGGGCGCCGCCCTGTGCGCCGCCTTGCCCCGAGCGACCCCGCCGCCGGCGAGCTCCACCCCGCCGCCTGCTCGCCGTCCCGCCGTCCTCCGGCGACCGCCTCGGCCCCGTTTCTCCGCCGGCCGGAGCGCCGCGCGCCTCGCCCCGCCTCCGTCTTCCTCCACTCGCGCCGCCCTCGGAGGTTGCCAACCCCGTGCCCGCTCCGCCAGGCCCTGCCGGTCGGAGCTCCGCCACCCCGAGCTCTTCCGGTGACCTCGCCCCGCGCCATCCCTCGCCGCTCCACCTCACCCCGCGCCGGATCCGGTGAGATCCGGCCGGAGGAGGGGCCCCGCCGCTCGGATCCGTCGCTGGCCACGTCCCCGGCCTCGCCGGAGCTCCGCTCTGCACGTCGTCATCCCGCTGCACGCCGTCGTCCCCGGAAACAAACGCTCCCCGCCGACCCGATCCACTTCGTCCCGCGTTGACTTTCGCGGAGGTGATTTTCTACTAAGTCCTGAAATTTGCATATTCTGGTGCCCACTTTGCCATCCAATATCTCCATGTCTGTAGCTCCGTTTTGCGTGCATGATATATCAGAATGTTCACCATGAGATGCCCTAAATTTGATTCCACTGTGACATGCTTGTTGTAGTTCATATTGATGCCCTAATCTTCGTTGCAAGAGTGCTATATGATGTTAACTGCTGTCTGTTTACAGAACTTGCTGATTTGTTATTTTCGTTGCATTTTGTGTGTGCATCCTATGAGCATGAGTTCTACATGTGTTTAGAACTACATCATGCCATCTTTACAGGGGTGCTTATCTTGTATTTTTGTGATATATGTGGTGACTAGCACAAGCATGCAAAGTAGCCTCCGTCATTTCTGCTAAGTCTGTAGCTGTAACATTGTGATGCCAGGTTAACCTACAGCTACCATGAGTTCCATGCATAATCTGGAGATGTTCAATAAGGTTGTTTTGTTATACATGTTAAGCTCTATGAATCCATGCCCTTGGTTGAAATTATGGATTGCCGTAGCTTGTTGTTATCATGCTCTAAACTTGCTAAATAATGTTGCTGTCAGCCTGTTAACATTAAGTCCAGTATTGCCATGTGTTTTTCTAGTGACCCATGCACCCTATGACTATTCTATTGCCATGTTTAGCTCCATAAATATGTCTTCTTATTATTAGTCACCTTTTCATGCCATGTATTGCTCTGTAGTGAGTTTTTCAAGCTCACCAACATGCCTACTTATCGTTGTTACTGCCATGTACTGTTATTTTGACAGTCTGAATCTGTCATATCATTTGCCATGTTTGTATGGGTGCTACCATCTTGTATGTTGATCTTTGGAATAAGTTCAGTAAGGGAGTTTTGTTAATTGCTTTTAGTTCTAGCATGTCATGCCTTTGGTTGCCATCACTAGTTCCTGTACCATGTTCTTTGATAGCTATAAATATTGCAACCTGATGTTATTTCTGTCATGTCTAGTGAAATTCTGCCAAGTCTGTGAAACTGTTATTATTTGCAATCTTGCCATGCCCTTTTGAGTATGTTCTAGTGATTTCTGGAGTTAGCTCAGTGTTTATGTTTTGTAATTATTTACCTGTACATCACTTCCATGTCATTTGTTTTCGTGTTGAGGTGCTGTAGCATACTGTTTTGATGCTTGTAAGATGCCTAGTTGCTGTTTTGGACAGATTGTTGCTATATCTCGTTTGGAGTGTATGTGTTGCACAGTTGCTCTGTTTTGAGCATGCTCTATATGAAACTTGCTTAGAATTGCATGTAGTTTCATCTTATCATGTTCCATCCATGTGTTTGAGTGTGTTTCTTGATGTTTGTATGCATTTTTCATCAATGCCAAGTTTAACTTGTTTCGCTTATATCTTCTAGGTCGTAGCGCCGAACTAAATGATCTTTATATGTAACTTGACTAGAATTTCGTGTAGATCATCATGGTGCATCTTAACTTGCTGTTTAATAATTTGAACATAAGGTTTATTCAGATCTGGACCAATTTCTAAATTTGCATAGGAGGACTTACCGGATTTGCTATATGTTAGTTCCGGCCTCATTTAAACTTGCTTTGATGTGTTGCTCTTGTATGCATCATCTCTTGCCATGAGTAGCTTCATGTAGATTTTTCATGCATCCGGCTTGATTGTGCATCATGTCTTGTTTATGTGTTGTGTGTTTACCTTGTTTGCTTCTCTCCGGTTGTGCTCCTTCTCGTTAGTTCCTGTTTCGTTGCGATCGTGAGGATTCGTTCGTCTACGCTTGTTTCGTCTTCGCGACTTCATCTTCTTCATGGACTCGTTCTTCTTCCTAGCGGGATTTCAGGCAAGATGACCGTTACCCTGGATCTCACTACTATCATTGCTATGCTAGTTGCTTCGTTCTATCGCTATGCTGTGCTACCTATCACTTGCTTTTCAAGCCTCCCAAATTTCCATGATAGCCTCTAACCATTTCACGCTTCCTAGCAAACCGTTGTGTGGCTATGTTACCGCTTTGCTCAGCCCCTCTTATAGTGTTGCTAGTTGCAGGTGCAGATGAGGTTGTTCCATGTTGGTACATGGTTATCATGAACTTTGTTGGGATATCACAATATCTCTTATTTAATTAATGCATCTATATACTTGGTAAAGGGTGGAAGGCTCGGCCTTATGACTGGTGTTTTGTTCCACTCTTGCCGCCCTAGTTTCCGTCATACCGGTGTTATATTCCTTGATTTTTCGTTCTTAACACGGTTGGGTGTTATGGGGACCCCTTGACAGTTCGCTTTGAATAAAACTCCTCCAGCAAGGCCCAACCTTGGTTTTACCATTTGCCTATCACCTATTTTCTTTTCCCTTGGGAGTCGCGCTCCCGAGGGTCATCTTTATTTTAACCCCCCTGGGCCAGTGCTTCTCTAAGTGTTGGTCCGAACCGAGCTGCCTGCAGGGCCACCTCGGGTAAACTCGAGGCCTAGTTTTACTCGTAGCTTGACTCATCCGGTGTGCCCTGAGAACGAGATATGTGCAGCTCCTATCGGGATTTGTCGGCACATCGGGCGGCTTTGCTGGTCTTGTTTTACCATTGTCGAAATGTCTTGTAAATCGGGATTCCGAGACTGATCGGGTCTTCCCGGGAGAAGGAATATCCTTCGTTGACCATGAGAGCTTATATTGGGCTAAGTTGGGACACCCCTGCAGGGTATAAACTTTCGAGAGCCGTGCCCGCGGTTATGTGGCAGATGGGAATTTGTTAATGTCCGGTTGTAGAGAACTTGACACGTGACTTAATTAAAACGCATCAACCGCGTGTGTAACCGTGATGGTCTCTTTTCGGCGGAGTCCGGGAAGTGAACACGGTTTTTGGGTTATGTCTGACGTACGTAGGAGATTCAGGATCACTTCTTGATCATTGCTAGTTTCACGACCATTCCATTGCTTCTTTTCTCGCTCTTATTTGCCTAAGTTAGGCACCATATCTTGCTTAGTCGCTGCTACAACCTCACCACTTTACCCCTTCCTTACCCATTAAGCTTTGCTAGTCTTGATACCCATGGTTATGGGATTGCTGAGTCCTCGTGGCTCACAGATTACTACAACAACAGTTGCAGGTACAGGTTATGCGATGATCATGACGCGAGAGCGATGTTTATTCGTGTTGGAGTTCTTCTTCTTCTTCGTCGATCTTGGGTTAGGTTCCGGGTCGGCAGCCTGGGCTAGCAGGGTGGATGTTGTTTGAGCTTCTGTTTGTGTTTCATCCGTAGTCGGATGTTGATCTTATGTATGATGTATTCATGTATTCATGTGGCATTGTATGCCTCTCGTATGTGTCCCCAACTATTATGTAATGGTATGATGTAACGGTATCCACCTTGAAAAAGTGTTTCAATATGCGGGTCTATCCTTGGTGGGACCTTCGAGTTCCTCTCGGATAGGGTCGCATATTGGGCGTGACAAGTTGGTATCAGAGCCTCGACCAACCCTAGGAGCCCCCTTGATTGATAGTGTAGTTTGGCCATTGTTGAGTCTAGAAGAAAAACTTTTCGGAGTCTAGTTATATCGGAGAGTAGAAATTCTTTTTACTCCTCAGCCCCTTCGTCGCTCTGGTGAGGAATCTTGACGTAGGTGTTTTGAATTACTTCTCTTCCCCTTCAAATTTTCTTTAGGATCACACGGTTAGTTTTTCGTTCGTTGGCTCTTAGCTCTTTTCATCCGGTGCATTTCTTGCCAAGTTGACTCGAGCCTCTTCATCTTTGCCAAGTTCAATCCTCAGTTCTCTCTCAATGAAGTGGTTTCTCTGTCCTCAGTTGTCTTATTTTCCCACCCGCCCACCCTTTTCTCTTCTCGGAGCCGGAGTCCTTAATCGAGTATCCATCCTACTCGTGCGAAGCCTTTGCATTATTTCAACCGGTGTTTTCTCTTCATGCTATTCGTCGGTTCTCCCTTCCAAGTTGCCTTTGTTTTCCCGCCCTCCCACCATCTTCTTCCCGGAGCTTGAGTCTCTCTTGAGCATCAATTTTCATTCGTATGGAGCCTCTTCAGTCTTCCCTCAATCATTTCAACCGGTGAATGCTCGTCTCGGTGGACATTCTTCATCTCTTTTTCTTCTTCGGTGGATTCAATTCCAATTTTCGGTAGTGATTATATTCTTTCCCTCGGCTCAAATGTTTCCCGTTGCTCGTTCACCTCTCGTCATTTAATCATTCCGGAGTTCGAAAAACATCTCAGGAGATTCGTCTGTGTTCGAATTAATTCGAGGTTGTCACCTCATTCAAGTCCTTCGGTTGTTCCGGTGTATCATCTATCTCTTCAACAATCTTTTTCAACGGTGTTTTCTTTTAAGTGGGCCCTAACCCATAGGTCTTTTCCCAGGATCTTACCCGACTCTTCTAATCTCCCGGAGCTATTCTCAAATCCTTTTCGAAGTTTGACGTAAGTATAAATTTCATCAGGCAGATCTTTTTCGAAGATCAATTTCAAATCATTTCCATTGTTGCCCCAACCTCTTTGCTTTTCGTTCCCCCGGAGTGCCTTAACAATTTTGATGGTGTTTCTCGTCATCATTTGAAGACCGAAGAAAAATTCCTCGTAAATCTCGTCAAGTGTCATCCCATCTTGTGAAGTTCATGTCTCCATTCCTTCCATTTTCATCCGGAGTGCTGCCCAAATGCTTTCGTGCTTAGTCTTTTTCTACCTTGTCTAACTGGAGTGGTTTCAGAGTCTATCTTGTTTCTTGAGCTTTTCATTCTCGTCATATTCGCCGTTCCTCTTTCTATCGAGTGCTCTCGACCTTGTTCATCTTATCTCTTGCACTCTTGCTTCACCTCATCCTCTTTCTCTCCCGTCTTGTTCCAAAGATCTCAGGACGAGATCTTGTTAGTGGAGGAGAGTTGTAACGCCCCGGATTCGATGCGCCAGGTGTCATCCAGTTATTCGCCGTTTTTGCCATGTCATTTGCTTGCGTGTTGCATTTTGCCATGTCATCATCTGCATTGCATCATCATGTTTTTCAAAACTTGCATCCGTTCGAGTTCCGCCGGTTCTTCCGTTGTCTCTTCTGAGCCCAACCACACTCGCACGCGCCCGTCGCCCCTCTCAGACCCGGTTTCGTGAGTGGGAGAAAAACGTTCTCGGAATGGGCCGAGATTTGCCGAGTGGCCTTGGTATATCACCGATAGACCACCCGTCAAATTTCGTTCCATTTGGAGGTCATTTGATGCCCCAACGGTTAACCGCGTACCCCGAAAGCCCCTTTTGTCTTGCAGCCCAACACCCCTCCAAATCAGCCCACTAACACAGAAAAAACCCCTCCATGCTCTCCGCCGTTCGATCACGATCATGTGGGCGAAAACCGCACCCCATTTGGACTCTCCTAGCTCCCTCTACCTATAAATTTGTGACTTCCCCCGAAAATCCCGGATGAACCCTAGCAATCTTCCCCACTCCGCCGCCGGACACGTCCGGATTCCATCGGACGAGTCTCCGCCGCCGCCCGCAGCCAGTGGCGCGCCGCCACGTGGCAGCCGCCGCCGCGCGCCCCCGCGGCCCGCTCGGCCCGCAACCGGCCCCCGAGGCCCATCCCGCCGCCGCCGCGACCCGCGGGCGCCGCCCCGTGCGCCGCCTCGCCCCGAGCGACCCCGCCGCCGGGGAGCTCCGCCCCGCCGCCTGCTCGCCGTCCCGCCGTCCTCCGGCGACCGCCTCGGCCCCGTTTTTCCGCCGGCCGGAGCGCCGCGCGCCTCGCCCCGCCTCCGTCTCGGATAGGGTCGCATATTGGGCGTGACAGAGCGGCTTCAGTTGATCCTCCATGTGGGCAAAAGGGAAAGGGGTATATTCTAACTATTTGAGATAAGAGAGGATATTTGACAAAATCAGAAAAGATGAGAAGTAATGGATCCTTTTGAAAATAAAGCTTTAGAGACATCCTTTCCTAAGGGCTTTCCGATTTCTATGGTCACGTCCTACAATCAACATGTGCTCTGATACCATATCTATAGCGACCGGACCTTAGACGGTCAAGTCTCTATGTATCTGTGCCATCCCAGGATCAGTATGCTGGCACACATGGTACATCAATGTATATATCAAAGTGCAATCACATGTATAAATAACGTAAAACTGATATATACCAGTCTCAGCGGAAACAAACAATCGGGTGTGGAGTCCCATCAACGCCATCGGCAGGTTGAGTGTAGACCGTAACCCTGTACCATACTCTTACTCGTCGAGGAAATGTCTGCAACATGATACGTTGCAGCCGTGTAGGCCAGTACATTGAATGTACCCGCAAGATCACTATAAGAAAAACAGATGATAAACTATACTATATGCAGTATGGCTTTGTGGCTCTGTATCTGAGTTTTGTTTGCGTAAAAGCTGGTTTTATTTTCCCTACATCAAAGGAACATCAGGAGTCTGTACTATGGAGTTTTCTATCATGACATGGTTCCGCCAACCAATGTCTCGTCACCCAAATCATCATAAGTTGCCCACAATTAAATTATCAGTCCGGTGTTGAGAGTTCCGAGATAGATCCATGTCAAGAGGCTCAAATTGTCCGTAACCGAGGACACGGCTAATCGACTAGGGTTTTAACCCTCTGCAGAGGTTTGTACACTTTACCCGCAAGATTCGATCCCTCTTTTTACGTTCTCACACTTCAGGGTGTTTGAGAACAAGACGGCCGAAACATGGTCTTCCGAGGAGTTCCCCTGGCCACTGTCCGGTGCTCATCCAATCCTACAGTAGTTCTACATCTGCTAGCACCGTCCTAGCCAGAGTCACCACAAAGTTCAACCAAGCCAGAGCCCATAGTGACTTGCGGTTGCACAGGTAAGCTTCCAGGCATGAAGTATTCTTCCGTCTCTTTGAGCCAGGGTGGAGCTTTCCGCATGATATCACGGCACTTCTCTGGAATCACCGAGTACTGGACGCACCAATGTACACTTCTTAACCATTCTCCACCCAGAGGTATATCGAATTCTTGTCTTCAGTCTTGAAGTCTTGGCCTTGAAGATGCAGTCCTTGCAGATGCCATCATGGAGTTGTCTTCATTGACGTAGAGTCCTCCTTCTTGACACCACTGTCGAGCACTCATACCAACCCCGTCTACAATAGCGGAGCATTGAAACTAAACAACGTCCCGGGCTTGATAACAGGGTGATGGGTTCCTACCTCATGCATTCTACTCAACTACAAGAAGTCAATATAACTACTGGAAGGATTATGAATGGTGACACTAAATGCAATAACAATATAGGTATGAAAAGCATGGTCAAAGTGAAATTGCCTGGTAAGTTGATGAAGATAATATCGCTCTCGAAAATAACTTTGTAGAACTATTCGTCACTCCATTAAAAGTCTATATTAAACAGACATTCATATAAGAAAACATACTAGCAAGCAATTCTAACACTCACAATAAAATCAACAAATAAAATGAAAATCAACAAGGGACACCAAATAAAAACCAAGGAAAACTACACAACAAAATTACTAAAGAAATCTCTAAGACATAACACAAAATAGTTTGGTGCTAAGTAAAAACTTAACAACAATTAAAATACTAACTACTAAATTAACATAAAATAGAATGTAAAAATAACTAATTTAACAGAAAGTATTTTTCATACACTTTTAGTAGCAAAAAGAAACAAATAAAAAGATTTTGTAAAACTCTAACTATGTCCTATACAAGTTTTCATACAAAACTAACAAATTTTTTTTTAAATAAGAATAAAATTTTCTACTCATAAATAACAGAAACAAAACTAAATTTCTCAAAAGTGACAAAAAGAAATAATTTAAAAAAATTAAAACTATAAAGAAAATGCTAAAACCAAACTAGAACTAAAACCATACTGTTTTTCCTAAAACCATAATTTAAAATAAACTACAAATAAATCAGTATATTCTACTAGATATGAAAAAGTCCTAGTGACCAGGAGAAAAAAGAATCAACTTAAAATATATTTTCAAACTCAAGTTATGGCCAAAATAGTGTTTGAAGCAAATTCATGCAAATTCAAATTAAAACTACTCAAAATTGAAATTCAAGTTCACTAACAGAAGCCTCAAGAAATTTTGAATCTAATGCAAAAAGAATCACTAAATTTGGACTTAAAACCTAAAAGATATAAGTAATCTAAAACAGAAACTATTTCCGTTTTCAAAAACAGAAACGAAAAAAAACAGATCGGACAGGTGCTACGCGTCGGGCTGCTACTGGGCCTAGAGGATGTGCGATCTGATCTATAAATCGCTCGGCCGTAGATTAATAGAAACGCGTACGGGCGAATAAAAGAACGAAAAAATCAATCGGGTAAACCGTTCTGGACTAAACTGTAAAACAAACCGTAAGCTAAACCGATCTAGTAAAAAAACCTAACTGTTCGATCTAATCTAATCACGACCGTATAACCGAGAGAGAGCTCACCGCGCTGGTGGTCGACGGCGAGCATGTTGGGCGACGATGGTGGCGGCGCTCCGGTGAACTTCGGCGTCGGTGGGGTGGCCAGGGAGATGAAGCAGGCGACGACGAGTCCAACGGTGGTCGTGGCGTCGGTGGTGGTGGTCGCAGACGGTCAAAGGCGAGCTCGCGGCGGCGGTGGCGTTCGGGTGGTCGGCATTGCCGGTGTTCCAAGGGCCGCGCAGGAGCTTGGGCATGTGCTCGGGGAGGTGCGGTGGACGGGGTCGATGCGTTTGGTGGAGGTGGTGGGGCTCGGGGGTGACGGAGAGAGTGGCTAGGGCGACAATGGCGCGGTGGCGGAGGCAGAGCTCCGGCGAGCAATAGGCGGCAAGGGAGAGGGGTTCGGGGCGTCTTTAGGGGCAGAACGGAGAGGAGAGGGGTGTATTTATAGAGGGGAGGCCGACTTGGGAGAGGGGGCGAATCAGGGAGAGGATCCCGCGATCTCCGGGATACGGCGGCGGTTGAGCGAGGTCGGGCGTGGCCGTGGCTTGGCGTGAGGAGGAAGAAGACAGCGGGGTCCACCGGTCAGCGGGAGAGGCGAGCGAGCGAGGGAGCGGCGGGCGGTGTGAAGGGGTTTCGGGCACGGGTGAGCTGCTAGGCCAGCCTGGCGCGTAGGTGGGCCGAGGGAGAGAGAGAGTTGGGCCTCGGTGGCTTCGGCTTTTTTTTAAGACACCAGAGAAGATTAAAAGCAAGTAATAAAGCAAAATATAATATATACATATTATATATCAGAACGTTCAGAAAAGGATTTCCTACAACATGAACTATTTTTCAAGTTCAAATAAAATCCTCCAAAATTCACAAAAGTCATACAGTGCTGCTGAATCAATACAACCTAAGAAAAATCATTTTTAGAATACCAAAATGATTTTAAATTTACTTTTCTCCATTTTTCTGTTGTAGGGAATCATTTTACCCTAATTTCCATATTTTGTTTTTGGACAAAAATATTTTGAGTAAAACCCAAATAACTCAAAATTAGAAGTGGGTTTCAAAATACCTTCAAAGGGACTTTCAATAAACTTCCAACTGATACTTCTTAAAATTTGAAGAAGTCATTTTATCTTCTCTCATGAAAATCATTGATTTGCATAAAGTTTCTGAATTCGAAATATTCTCAAATGGAATTCAAATCTATTCAAAACCCTTTTCATTTATTCATATGGAAGAAGTCATATCATCTTCACTCTAGGGTTTTGTGTTAAAATGGATTTGAATTCATGGAGATCAAAATGCAAAGATGAAAGTTTTAGGAAAGTCCTTTTATTCCCTCTCATTCAACTTTCAAAAAGTTTCAAATTCCACCCAATTTCACACAATCAGTCACACAACAATCAAACAAACAATCATAAATATTTATGTAATATAACATTCCAAAATTTAGAATTTTGGGATGTTACAAACCTACCACACTTAAAATGAATCTCGTCCTCGAGATTCGAAGAGGCTAGAAAGAAAAAGGTTAGGGTTTGGGGGTCTTCCAGCAAATCCATTGATCCGAAAATTCTAGTGTGCTACCACATTTAAAATCAGGGTTATGGTTCCAACAAAATTCATGTAGTCCATCCTTTGGGTTGACGGTGTCGGTCTTCTCATATTCTCCGAAATAACTCCTTCACTAAGGCTCTCCCGGTAGGGGCATAACCTTTTCCTCAAACACGTGTCCTTTCATCCTGGTGAGGTTCTTCCGAGACTGGGTCGCCAATACTAAATAACTATCGAAATTCTCATGGTGGTCAACCATGTATGGTTTCTCCTGCAGAAAATGGGTTTATTTGAATCTCACTGTATATCCTACGATTGGCAATGGGTGCCTGTACATGGGTCAATCGTCCTACCATTCTAAGGTTTTTGGCTTATCGTGTCGACACTCTTCTAAGGTTTTCAAGGCTCTCTGATTCTCCATCAACATATGATAGTTCATGATAGAAGTCTCTAGTATGGGGGCCAATCCATCCCGTACTTGAACCATTACTACATATGCAGACATCAAATCACGTATTCTAACACTTGGGCATACTCACAAGCATTGCAGAATTTCTCTAGTCGACAAACTGAGTTCGAATAAATCCATTGATTCTGCAAGCTAAATGAAACATCTAGCGTTACTTCACAACTCCCAGGTTTTCGTATCCTCCTAAGAAACGTATGTTGATTAAATAGGAGTTTTTCTTCCAAAATTTCTTCCTTCAGAAAGAGTGCGCCTGCTTCTTATTAACTCCTTGGCATGTGGGTTATGGCCCACTTCAACTCTTCTACAACTCATTCTTGGAGTTACAATTGTTCCATACTCCAACATTACACCACTTTAAATCCAATAGTATTTCATTTCTTCATACCATCATATCAAAGATAAAACTCCAACTCATTTTGTCCAAACTCCAATCTGTGGGACACATTTCCCTTTCCATTGGTCTAGTGTTCTTCACAGGGTACTACCACCCTTAAATGAAATGCACAAATCCATCCATAGACCATATTTCTCATATCCTCGAAACTGGTCCAAAATCTTTGTTCATAGAGTAAAAACTCATATAATACAACATTTGAAGACTTAACACATTAACTTTGTCGATTCATGTATTCATTACAAACTCAGAGGCTTCGATTACATAATTCAACTCATCAAACTTATGAAAATAAAATTTCTTTCTACTACTCTTATTACCCATATCAAAATCTGAAGTACTCATCTCCAGCTTTCTTCTGATCTGAACATTCCCTAGAAAAATGTCCTGCTTCCATGCAGCGAAAACAAATGTCTCGGAGCTTCTTTGTGATTATGTAGGCTCCTTGGATTCTAGGCTTCTTTTCTGTACATTTACTAGCGTAGTGACCTAAATCCTTGCACCTGTAACAAGTGATATGACTCAGGTCCTTCTCTGCAGAAATTGAGTTGTTCTGGGGATGCCTTCGTTTTCTCTTCCTGGATTTCTCCGTAATGATCATAGCTTCTATTTCCGGAGGGTCAAACTTCACTTCTGCTGTCGGGAAGTCTCCGAGATACTCTCGGCTTTCCTTCGTGCAATACTCTGAAAAATGTCCTTCTTCTCCACATGAATAGCAGGCTTGGGCGAAAAATCTGTTTAGGCCTTCACCATCAGGGTCTTGAATAACTTCCTTCATCGCAGGTTCTTCCGAATTTTCCATTGAAGGTTTCTTTCACGGCTTCTTTCTGCTGCTTGGTAATCTCTTGTACCTTGGGGTAAATCAGGCACTGAGCTGGGTAATGAGCCGTTCCATCACACAAGAAACAAGTCACCTGCCTAGTCGAGCATTCTCCGGCTGGGTGATTTTCCCCACAATGAGGGCATCCATCCTTGTGTTTTTCATGGGTGTGTCCTATTTCTACGCAAATCTTGCAGGCACAAGGTTTCTTAAGGTTATCATAGTGCTTCCGAATGAGACGTGATCTCAACAGAGTCTTCTTGAATTCCTAGTTCTTGCTCCGTTACATCCTTTTATGGCTTGATGCATTTTCCACCTGGTTGCAGCACTTTCGGTAAAGTACTCAAGTGCATATTGAGCCTCATACTTCTTTGCAAGCAAATTTTTCCTGAAGTGATCCTCCATGTTTCGAATCCATAGCTCCACCTCCAACTGAGTCATTGGTCCAGAGAATACCAGTACAACTTCATTCATATCTATGGGGTCCAAAGGTCTTGGGATGAGATATGAGAAAAGAAAGGAGTGGTATACGCACAATACAAACAATAGTTTTGAAGAAACGGGTTTTATTTTGTGGCTGTCGAAAAAATATCAAACAAATGACAGGTCACAAATTGTCACATCTAATGTAAGTATATAACAGGGGTTTGGTCTTCTAAGGGTCAAAATAAATCTTCAGGGCCTTCAAATTCTTCAAGTCTTCGGAATCTTTAACTGTTGTCGCTTCAACTCTTCTAATGCATGGTGAAATCCTCTTTACTCTAAAGTGGTCATCGGTTGTCTGATATGTTGTCCTTCTTGGAGCGGCTTCAGTTGATCCTCCGTGTGGTCAAAAGGGAAAGGGGTATATTCTAACTATTTGAGATAAGAGAGGATATTTGATAAAATCAGAAAAGATGAGAAGTAATGGATCCTTTTGAAAATAAAGCTTTGGAGACATCCTGTCCTAAGGGCTTTCCTATTTCTAGGGTCACGTCCTACAGTCAACATGTGCTCTGATACCATATCTATAGCGACCCGACCTTAGACGGTCAAGTCTCTGTGTATCTGTGCCATCCCAGGATCAGTATGCTGGCACACATGGTACATCAATGTATATATCAAAGTGCAATCACATGTATAAATAACGTAAAACTAATATCTACCTCATAACTCTCAGCGGAAACAAACAATCGGGTGTGGAGTCCCATCAACGCCATCGGCAGGTTGAGTGTAGACCGTAACCCTGTAACGTACTCTTACTCATCGAGGAAATATCTGAAACATGATACGTTGCAGCCGTGTAGGTCAGTACATTGAATGTACATGCAAGATCACTGTAAGAAAAACAGATGATAAACTATACTATATGCAATATGGCTTTGTGGATCGGTATCTGAATTTTGTTTGCGTAAAATCTAGTTTTATTTTTGCTACATCAAAGGAACATCAGGAGTCTGTACTACGGGGTTTTCTATCATGACATGGTTCCGCCAACCGATGTCTCATCACCCAAACCATCATATGTTGCCCACAATAAAATTATCAATCCGGTGTTAAGAGTTCCGAGATAGATCCAAGTCAAGAGGCTCAAATTGTCCGTAACCGAGGACACGGCTAATCGATTAGGTTTTAACCCTCTGCAGAGGTTTGTACACTTTACCCGCAAGATTCGATCCCTCTTTTTACGTTCTCGCACTTCAGGGTGTTTGAGAACAAGACGACCAAAACATGGTCTTCCGAGGAGTTCCCCTGACCACTGTCTGGTGCTCATCCAATCCTACCATAGTTCTACATCTGCTAGCACCATCCTAGCCAGAGTCACCACAAAGGTCAACCAAGCCAGAGCCCATAGTGACTTGCGGTTGCACAGGTAAGCTTCCGGGCATGAAGTATTCTTCCGTCTCTTTGAGCCTAGGTGGAGCTTTCCGCATGATATCACGACACTTCTCCGGAATCACCGAGTACTGGACGCACCAATGTACCCTTCTTAACCATTCTCCACCCAGAGGTATATTGAATTCTTGTCTCGAGTCTTGAAGTCTTGGCCTTGAAGATGTAGTCCTTGCAGATTCCATCATGGAGTTGTCTTCATTGACGTAGAGTCCTCCTTCTTCACACCACTCCGAGACTCATACCAACCCCGTCTACAATAGCGTAGCATTGAAACTAAACAATGTCCCGGGCTTGGTAACAGGGTGATGGGTTCCTACCTCATGCATTCTACTCAACTACAAGAAGTCAATATAACTACTGGAGGGATTATGAATGGTGACACTAAATGCAATAAATACATTGGTATGAAAAGCATGGTCAAAGTGAACTTGCCTGGTAAGTTGATGAAGATAATATCACTCTCGAAAATAACTTGGTAGAACTATTCATCACTCCATTAAAAATCTATATTAAACAGACATTCATATAAGCAATACTACCAAGCAATTCTAACACTCACAATAAAATCAACAAATAAAATGCAAATCAACAAGGGACACCAAATAAAAACCAAGGAAAACTACACAACAAAACTACTAAAGAAATCTCTAAGACATAACACAAAATAGTTTGGTCCTAAGTAAAAACTTAACAACAATTAAACATCAACTACTAAATTAACAGAAAATAAAATGTAAGAATAACTAATTTAACAGAAAGTATTTTTCATACACTTTTGGTAGCAAAAAGAAACAAATAAAAAGATTTTATAAAACTCTTAACTATGTCCTATACAAGTTTTCATACAAAACTAATGAATTTTTTTTTTCAAATACGAATAAAATTGTCTACTGATAAATAACAGACACAAAATAAAATTTGTCAAAATTGACAAAAAGAAATAATTAAAAAAAATAAAACTATAAAGAAAATGCTAAAACCAAACTAGAACTAAAACTGTACTGTTTTGCTGAAAACCATAATTTAATATAAACTAAAAATAAATCACTATATTCACCTAGATAGGAAAATGTCCTAGTGACCAGGAGCAAAAAGAATCAACTTAAAATATATTTTCAAACTCAAGTTATGGCCAAAATAGTGTTTGAAGCAAATTCATGGAAATTCAAATTAAAACTACTCAAAATTGAAATCCAAGCGGACTAACAGAAGCCTCAAGAAATTTTCAATCTAATGCAAAAAGAATCACTAAATTTGGACTTAAAACCTAAAAGATATAAGCAATCTAAAACAGAAACTATTTCTGTTTTAAAAACAGAAACGAAAATAAACTAAAAAAACAGATCAGACAGGTGCTACGCGTCGGCTGCTACTCAGCCTAGAGGATGTGCGATCCGATCTATAAATCGCTCGTCCGTAGATTAATAGAAACGCGTACGGGCGAATAAAAACACAAAATAAAAGCCAATCGGCTAAACCGATCTGGACTAAACCGTAAAACAAACCGTAAGCTAAACCGATCTAGTAAAAAACCAATTGTTTGATCTAATCTAATCACGACCGTATAATCTAGATCGGACGGACGAGGAGAGAGAGAGAGAGATATCTCACCGCGGTGGTGGTCGACGGCGAGCGCGTCGGGCGACGACGGTGGCGGTGCACCGGTGATCTTCGGCGTCGGTGGGGTGGCCAGGGAGATGAAGCAGGCGACGACGAGTCCAACGGTGATCGTGGCGTCGGTGGAGGTGGTCGGAGAATGTCGGCGGCGAGCTCGAGGCGGCGGTGGCGTTCGGGTGGTCGGCGTTGCCGGCGTTCCAAGAGCGCAGGAGCTCGGGCAGGTGCGGTGGACGGGGTTGAGGCGATTGGTGGAGGTGGTGGGGCTCGGGGGCGACGAAGAGAGTGGCTAGGGCGACAATGGCACGGTGGCGGAGGCAGAGCTCCGGCGAGCAATAGGTGGCGAGGGAAAGGGGTTCAGGGCATCTTTAGGGGCAGAACGGAGAGGAGAGGGGTGTATTCATAGAGGGGAGGCCGACTTGGGAGAGGGGGCGAATCGGGGAGTGGATCCCGCGATCTCCGGTATACGGCGGCGGTTGACCGAGGTCGGGCGTGGCTATGGCTTGGCATGAGGAGGAAGAAGACGGCGGGGTCCACCGGCTAGCGGGAGAGGCAGGCGAGCGAGGGAGCGGCAGGCGGTGCGAAGGGGTTTCGGGCGCGGGTAAGCTGCTGGGCCAGCCTGGCGCGTAGGTGGGCCAAGGGAGAGAGAGAGTGTTGGGCCTCGGTGGCTTCGGCCTGTTTTGTTTTTTTAAGATAGCAGAGAAGATTAAAAGCAAGAAAGAAAGTAAAATATAATATATAATATATACATATTATATATCAAAATGTTTAGAAAAATATTTCCTACAACATGAACTATTTTTCAAGTTCAAATAAAATCCTCCAAAATTCACAAAAGTCATACAGTCCCGCTGAATCAATAAAACCTAAGAAAAATCATTTTTAGAATACCAAAAATGATTTTAAATTTATTTTTCTCCATTTTTCTGCTGTAGGGAATCATTTTACCCTAATTTCCATATATTTTGTTTTTGGAGAAAATATTTTGAGTAAAACCCAAATAACTCAAAATTAAAATTGGGTTTCAAAATACCTTCAAAGGGACTTTCAATAAACTTCCAACTCATATGTCTTAAAATTTGAAGAATTCATTTTAACTTCTCTCATGAAAACCATTGAGTTGCATAAAGTTTATGAATTTGAAATATTCTCAAATGGAATTCGAATCTTTTCAAAACCCTTTTCATTTATTCATATGGAAGAAGTCATATCATCTGCACTCTATGGTTTTGTGATAAAATGGATTTGAATTCATGGAGATCAAAATGCAAAGATGAATGTTCTAGGAAAGTCCTTTTATTCCCTCTCATTCAACTTTCAAAAAGTTTCAAATTCCACCCAGTTTCACACAATCAGTCACACAACAATCAAACAAACAATCATAAATATTTATTTAATATAACATTCCAAAATTTAGAATTTTGGGATGTTACAGCCGACGGGGACGGACATCAAGACCATGGCACTATGTATAAGAAACAATCATACAAAGTAAGAAAACTGTACAAAGTAACTATATAAATCACACAATCATACAAGTAACTATATAAATCAAGTACAACATAAAAAATTGAATACCTAATAATAATCTGGATCATCTTCTTCAATAAATGCTCCGGGATCAATAAATGCATCATCATCATCATCACTATCGGTAATGACGTGCTCATCATCATCATTAATAAATGCATCATCATGTGGAAGGCCACCTTTACGTAATCGGTCAAGCATTGACTGGTCATCCACAGCAGTAACTTCTTCTAGTCCAGGCTCTTCTTATTCCGGCTCAGGGCTGAAGTCGGGTTCACTGTCGCTGTCTACTTCAATGTTCTAGGGTGAAGTAGAGCGGTTCTTGAAACATTTTTTGGAAAGACGTGTCTCTTGGAAGAATTCTCCTTCATATGTGTCTGGGTTAATGTGAGGTTCATAATCCTCTTCATTGGGGGGAGGTGGTCTAACACGTGGCGGCACTCTAACCGACATCTCAACCATTGAGATTTGGATCACTTTAACAGGCCCACGGTAGATAGAAAACTTGGGTTGCTTGTTGAGCCATAATATAGACATCGGGAACATCCAAATGGGTGCTTTGTTTGATTTCCACTAGCCCTAAGTGTTCATGAGTCCTTCTAGTCTCCTTCGGCTGGAACCAATAAAATTTGAAGACTACGACGTTTTGTGGGTTTGCACCATAGAATTGAAGTTCATAAATTACTTCAACTCTTCCATAATACTCGGTATCTCCTTCGCCGATAGAAGAGACACAACAATTTGTAGATAGCTCTTTGCCATAGGTACGAAAGCGATACCCGTTGATGTCGTATTTGTCAAATGAATGGACCTTAAAGTCAAAACCATTAGCGACTTGTCTCAATTCGGCGTCCATAAACTCTGAATTAGCCTACAAGATTAATACGAAAGGGATTGTTGCACTAGCCACAAATTGGACGGAGAAATGAAAAGGTCTAATGGAAATTACCATTTGTTTGAACCAAGAGATGAAACCGGGATAGCCGCCTCCATGCTTTCCCAGAAGCTCATACTCTTCGACGGAATCCTTTTGGGTCACCGCTCCATACGAGAATTTGGCGACGTATCGACTGTATCAAATTTATCCGGGAATAAGAGCAGTTCAAAGGAATTAGAAGTTGCGAAACAATGTACCAAGAACTTACACGATGTACGACCGCACTTCTATTAGGTTGGTGAAGATATACAATGAAATGATCTACCATTCTTTGAAATCCATCATTAAGGAATTAGAAGCACCGGCTAGTTTGAGATCCCCTTTGAATAGGCTGAGATTGGATCCACCCTTCTTAGGGTCGTCAACATTGTACCAAGGCTTCGCATTATGCAAATGACGATTTTTGGCTTCGTAGTGTGTTCTCACGAAGTTTGCCGCCTCCTTAGTAATGAATACCTCAGCCATCGATGCTTCAATTCTACGTTTATTTTTACATTTTGCTCGTAGCGTCTTCTGCATCCTCTCGATTGCGTAGAACCAACAATTTTGCACCCCCCCCCCCAAATCTTGCCTCGGTTCGGAGATGCAAAATCAAGTGCTGCATTGGATTAAAGAAGCCGGCGGAAAGAACTTCTCTAACTTGCAGATCAACTCTGGCGCCAACTCTTCCATTTCTTCTAGCAGGCCAGGTGATACTTCTTTTGCACAAAGAACACGGAAGAAATAGCTCAGCTCTGCCAGTACAAGACATTCATCCTCAGGGATGAAGCCACGCAACATCACTGGCATTACCCGCTCAATCCATATGTGCCAATCATGACTCTTGAGACCAAATATCATCAATTTATCAAGACTCGCTCCCCTCTTTAGATTCGCTGCATACCCATCGGGGAACGTCAACTCCTTTTGCACCCACAAGATAATTTCCCTCGTAGCTGGCCATCCAAGATTAGACCATGCCTTTGGCTTTGTCTAGTTCTTCTTTCCTTTTGGTGGTTGCATGTTTTGTAACGCTCTATGACATAGCGTCTCCAGATCGTATCTAGCCTTAGTATTATCCTTTGACTTCCCATCTATGTCAAACAATGTACCAAAAAGTCCCTCGGCGATATTCTTCTCAATGTGCATCACGTCGATGTTGTGTGGGCAAAGGAGGTCTTTGAAGCAAGACAGATCCCACAAGCATGTCTTGTGAGTTCAGGCGTGTTTCGAATTATACACCTTGAAATACCCTGGACGCTCTGGATCTAGCTCGAGAGCGTTTAACTGATCCAGGGTCGCTTGGCGTGTCAACGCAGGTGGTGTAGAGTTTTTGACAACTCTACCTTTGATGAAGTTCTTCTTGTCTTTCCTGAACTTATGGCGCGGATCCAGGAACTGTCTACGCATGTCAAAGCAAGAAAAATTCTGACCGGCCTGAAGCCAGTGAAACTCAAGAGCTCCTTGCATGTGGGGCACGGGAACCTTCCATACACACACCAGCCAACGAATAGTGCATACGCCAGCAAGTCAAGCGTCGAGTACATGTACCAGATACGCATTATGAAGTTCCGTTTGCTAAAGGCGTCGTATGTCTTGAACCCATTATCCCAGGCTTCTTGCAATTCATCCTTTAGTGGCTGCATGTACACATTCATATTCTTCCCGGGATAGTTGGGCCCTGGAATTATCAACGTCAGGAAAATGTTTTTTCTTTGCATAATCTGTCCGGGGCATGATTGAGTGGAAAGACAAATACGGGCCAACAACTGTATTGGGCTGACGTCAGACCAAACACACTGATCCCATCCGTGCTGATGCCGACTCGAGGATGCCTCGGATCTGCCGCTTTGTCATCATGTAATGCATCAAAGCGCTTCTATGCTTCACGTCCGATGTGTGCACCATCATCAGCTTCCCATCTGCATCTAGTTGGGTTCTTTTGCTGTCTAGCCGTCTCTTCGACCATGAAAATACATTGAAGTCTTGGTACGATTGGCATATACCGAAGAACATTAACGGGTATTTTGGTCTGCGTCTTCTCAGCCATACCATTGTCTACCACAACATACCTGGATGACTTGCAAATGGGACAATAGTTCAAGTCCGTAGCCTAAATAAGGCACATCCTTTCTCATAGGCATGTATCTTCTCATAGGCATCTTAAGAGCACAGAGGATTTTGTCTGACTAGTACAGGTTAGCAGGTAGTAGATGGCCTTTGGGTAGAAAACGTCCAAATACTGTCATCATTGCGTCGTAGCATTCTCTGCCCAAGTTGAATTGAGCCTTCAGAGCCATTATTTGTGAGATGGCATCCAGCTGACAAAGCTCAGCGTGCTCATGGAGAGGACGTTTTGAAGACTCCAACATTTCATTGAAGGCCTTTGCAGATTCCTCCATCTCATCGTCTGAGTCCCGAGCATCATCAAAGTCTTGCACCATGTCTTGCACCCCGGTACCATGCTCGTCGGTGCAATGACGAAGCACCTCAGCTCTGGCACGTTGGGCAGACTCGCCATGAAATGTCCACACCTGTCGTGGATTTGTCATGGTAGATGTCCTAGTGTGAGGACTTAGTCGTGAGGCTAACACATCAATGTGGTAGATTGAGAGGGGTTGATCGGAATCGAGAGACGCAACACAAGATAAGGGTTTAGACAGCTTCAGGCCCCGGGAAACATCATCCGGTAACAACCCTACATGTTGTTTGTGGCTAGGTCTCATTATGCTCATGAGAGAGTCGCTGCATAAGCCGGCTCCCCTTTGTGTCTAACATTATAGATTATTTCTTGTCCCTCTTGGGGTGCCCTGCCCCTCCTTATATAAGTTAGAGGGGAGGGTTACATGTAGAGTCCAACTCAGATCAGGACTTAAGCTATTCTGACTTCTCCTCACGGGCTTTTCTCCGTGGGCTTCTTAAAGTCTTGGGCTTCTCAATGTCTCGGGCTTATTAACCCCAGACGACTCTGTTACAATCTGACTTACCATCTGGCTTTCCGTCTGGCTTAACATCCGCTGGCTTAACATCTGGCTTAACATCTGCCGGCTTAACATCGGGCTTAACAAATGTCGGGTCTCCAATAAAACACCAAGTCCCAGCCGGGTTTTATTTCTGGCCGGGTCATACCGCGGGGTATATCCCCGACTACACCGTATAATCTGGCGTAAAACCCCTCTTCTGCAGGTGTTTGCCCATTTCATCCTCTGTCCTCTTGTGCCAATTGTTGCACTCGGCACAGGGGCAACATGTTGTCCTTTGGCCATTTGCAAATGCGGCTCTCAGAAACCCCTTGGTTTTTATTAACCATTCAATGGTCATGTCTTTCTGACTAGTGTGACCAGTGTACATCCACGCACGATTACTCATCTTGCCTAGCTATTGGACACATAAGATATATATATATATATCAGCATGTATATATTCATTAGTTAATGGAGTTTGTCACTTTTATAACGTCCATGCAACCTAGACGCTAATAGGTAAAGATAGATCCTAATCCCACACGAGTGTGTGTAGATTGGGTTCCTTTTCCCATGCTCTGCTCCGGATCCGACGCAAAATTTTGGCAGCAGCTCGCCGTTGTTCTAATACACGTCTAGGCAATAAGCAGAGAGGATGTGTAACCGGAGAACAATAGGAAGGCACTGACAAAATTCTACATCGGATCCGGAGCAGAGCATATGGGAAAACGAACCCAATCAACACATACTCGGGTTGTCCATGGATAACATTGGACAATTCGAAAGAATCACGGTTATAAACATGCAAATGCATGCATATTCATAGATGTAACCCTTTCGAATGGGAGACACATAGTGGTCAGGCATACTGATGATTGAAGACACCTATAGCTAGCAAGTTTCATCGGCACGAAGACCAGAACAGAGCAAATGAAGGGGGGAGGAGGAGATGTCATTTGTGCTCACCCATGAACACAGGGGCAGAGCGCGTCGAACACTAGACCCTCACAGCGACGAAAAAACCGCACATTTAAATCGAAAGATGAGTAACATAGCAATTTTGTTTTTCCCGTCAACCTAACTAAATATTTACAACAGGACGAGCGGGATAGAGGGTTCCTCGGCATCGATGGAACCCTAAATAGCAAGTATCATCGGTGCGAGATACATGTGGCGCTCGGCGTTCAACACTAGATCCACATCCCACAAGTGATGCCGGCGCCCGGCGTCCCTCGCGCAGCAATAGTTCTGGGGGCCGATGACGGTTGATCACCTTGACGAATTTGTCCGGCAGCCTCTGCAATGAGGATTAAAGGCAGAGTCAGTTTGGGTGTTTCAAGTTACAACACTTGGCTTGTAATCGTCATCGCAGAGGCTGCAAGACAAATTCACAAAGGTGTTCGACCGCCATCGACCCCGAGAACTGTTGCTGTGGGCCGCCGGATGCCGGCGTCACTTGTGGGATGTGGATGTAGTGTTCGACATCGACGGCCACATGTATCTCGCACCAACGATACTTGCTATTTAGGGTTCCATCGACGTCGAAGAACCCCATAACCCGCTCATCCCAGGGCGCCCTCTGGTATGGCGACGCACGGTCGACAGGTCAGCACTCGAACCGGGGGGTTCTCGGCATGGGCATCAGGACCGGTGGGACCCACTAGCTCCACCATCTATCCCATCGGCGACCGTCTGCTAATTCCAGTAGTGATAGTAATCTAAAAATAGGGAAAAAAATACACTTCTTCTTCCTCCTCTTCTTCTTCTTCCTCTTCTTCTTCCTCTTATTTTTTCATCTTTCGTCTTTCTTCTTAACCTAAACTAAAACTGAAGTAAACTAAATGTAAACCAAAACATAAAAAATAGAAACAAAACCTAAAGTAAACCAAGCCTAAATTAAACTAAATCTAAAAAAACAAAAAAAAATACAAGGTCTCACCAGAGTAGGGGTCGCCGGAGCGGCGGGGCGGCCGGGGTGGAGGAGTCTCCGGCGTGGAGGAGGGGGCACCGGAGCGGGAGGGCGGCCGCAGTTGTTGAGGAGAGGGCGTCGGGGCCGCCTGGGTGGAGGAAGGGGGCGCTGCGGCGACGAGGGTGGCGCGAGGCATCGGCGGCTTGGGCACGGGGGCGGGGCAGGGCAGCGCGGCAACGACGGTGGCACGGGGCGGCGGCAGATCGGACACGGGGGCGGGGCGGGCCGGCCCGGCAACGGGGGTGGCGCAGGGTGGAGGAGGGGGTCGCCGGGGCGGCGGGGGCGGCACGGCAACAGGGGTGGCGTGGGACGGTGGCGGCACGGGGGCGGGGCGGCCGGCGACGCGAGTGGCGCGGGTCGGCGGCGCCTCGGGCATGGGGCGAAGAGAGAGAGAGAGGAGTGCGGCGCGGGCGTTGGCTTTTGCCGGCGTCCTGGGAACAGGGGTCCCCAGACTTGCCTGCCTACGGCCCACGGCATGGCCCCACCAGCGGCCCTGTACGACCCATCTTCACTAGCAAACACTCAAGACCCTCGCGAGGGGTCAAGCCTCGCGAGGCGGACGACGCAAGACCTCCTCGGGGGCGGCCTCACCAGGCTGGCTCGCGAGGGGCGGAGAGATCAAGGCAAGGGGCACCTCGCGAGGTTCCTATGACGCAAGCCATAACGACCGTGGCCAGGCGGGCGCCAGTGCGCACAGTGTCCTCGTTTCCTCTTTGGTGCTAAAGAGGCAAGCGCAGGCGAGGAGTCCCAAGGCGCCAAGCAAAGGTTTCCATATCGGTGCAACGAGACCAAGACCAACAAGGCGATAGGACGGAGGTCACCGTGGAGCCCAAGATGGCGTCACCACCAGAGCCTTTGGCAGGCGAAGACCACCTTTAGTCAGGATAACTTGTACTAGTTGTCTCCCTTCAAATTTGGCCGTTGTGGCACCCCTTCCCGCCAGCATTTGGGAAGAGGACCAGGGCCTCTATAAATAGGGCTAGCCACCACAGTAAGAGGCAACGGGTCTGGGGGCCGTTCAAATCATCCTCATCCACACAAGCTAACCAAGCACAAGAGCACCTCTCCTCAGGAGGCTGTTCTTCCCTTGTAACTGTTCATTCTCAGCTCAAGAGGCAATCCACAACACCACACTGGAGTGGGATATTACACCACATCGGTGGCCCGAACAAGTATAAACCTTGTGTCTCTTGTTCTGCGAGTTCGACGCGCTGAGCTTTGAGATCGCGGTGAGGGCGTGAGCTAGGGGGAGGAGAGATCTTCGTGCGCACCCCAGTGTTCGAACCTCAAGGGTTTTGCCGGAACCCGAAATCCGACATTTGGCGCACCACGTAGGGGTGCCCCGAAGCCTCTCCTCCGTTAGCATGACCCGCCAGTGCTCTACAGTGCCGATGACCGGCGACCTGAGGGCCGACGCCGACCCCCCGGCCTGGCCAGCCCGGGCAGCGTCGACCGCCCAAGAAGACCTCGACTCCGCAGCTCGAATGGCACGCGCGCCGTCAAATGCTGTGGGGCGCGGGCGGCGCGGACCGACGCCATCCACCCTTACCCCATGGTGCCCGCGGGCCGCCACAAGGGCCTCAAGCTAGGCCGCGGCGACGGTGCCGCATACCCGGCGGGAACAAGCAAACATGAGGGCCGCACTCACAGTGGCATGGGAGCTGTTGCGGTGCGACTGATGGAGAGCGGTCGAGATGCATTGCTGGAGCGCATCACAGAGCTATTGGACGCCGCATCCAGGGGAGCACCGCCTTTCTGCTCCTTGCTTACGCCTCAGGCTGCGGCCAGATCGCACGGCGGGCCTCGCCGCCCCCACGTGCCCCCGGGCGCGCCAAGGGGTTTCGTTGACATCGGCGCAACCAGCGGCGCCAGACGCCGAACCGCACCTGTGCCATCCCCGGTAGGCGCAGGCACGAGCATTTTCACCCGCGGCCCCGGCAGGATGCCGCCCTACCATCCTAAGGGCGGCGCGCTGGGCCGGGCGACGTGGAGCGCGGGGCACTTCGGCGAGGTTTTCGGGGTGATGGCCTCGGAGGCCTACGTGCCCCGCATGATGGACTAGGAGTACACGCCGGAAGATGACCCTGGCTCGTTCCTCGAGCCGGGCTGGGAAGAGGACGCGCCAGAAGCTGAGGCCTTCCAGGAGCCACCCGGGAGCCTCGTCGACCATGCCGGCGACAACAGCTACAGGGTACCGTTAATCTCTCAGGAGCAGGCTTATGCTAACCATGGGTCGCAAGTGGATCAGGTCGCAGCAGCGGACGACGACCCCAACACGGCAGTCCCCCTTCCACTAGGGGGAGTGCACTGGGGGGTGCAAGGAAGGAGCCGGGAGCAAGGCCCCTCCCTGCATCGCACGGAGCAAGGCGTCGCCCGGAGGTAGGCCCTCTACCGGAGAGGCGCTGGAGGCGCTGGTGAGCCTTCCCCCCGGTAGAGGGCCTGTGGTCGCCGAGGGTGCCGCTAGCGTCCCCTTTTCCCCTTGGCATCGTCCTGGTTTCCGGACGCCCCAACGGTGGTCGATGGTGCCGCAAGGTGGGGCCCTCGACTGGCGATATGAAGCAAGGCTCACGCCTGTGAAGGTCTCCGCTCGTGACACCCTCACGTAATAATGAGTGGGGCTGTACATGCCCCGGAGTCTCCGGAGTGCCGCCCTCGGGCCTCGGGGTCTCCCGCCCACGTCCTAGTGGAAGCACCATCCTCCGCGCTGGCCATCGACACTGTCCCCCAGTGACTATGCTCACGGCCTGTGAAAGCACTTAGCTCCGCGCTGGTGAGAAGACTCGAAGACAAGAAGACTAGCTAGGTGCCGGACGCGGCTATTTGCTTCTGGCCTCTCTTTCTTTTTGAAGCTCGAATTTGCAGCCTTTCGATCTTGGATTTAAAGTTGCCTTTCGATTTTGTGGGGAGCTTCCTTTTTGGCTCGTGTCAACTGAGTGAGTTTCTGGATTTGTGCTTTGTTTTGAGATTTTGTGTCTGTTGTCGCCCCCCCTCCGAGCACCTCGCGAGTGGGGGCTGACAGCGACGTGCGCACGCCATGCGCGCGTCCCGCCCTCACTGGCGCTCGTTCCTCGCGAGGCCCTCTCGGGTTGGCTGGCGGACACTGCTGAAAATGAAAACTTGGTGAGCTCGCAAGGGGACTCCCTCCAGGAGAAGTTCGCAGCTGCCGAGTCAGCCTGAGGCCCGACCGGACCAAAGTAAGTCATGGCAGTAAGTTACATCGGCAAACCCGCAAGGGGGCTCGCAAGCACACAAAAGCGTGTTTTTTAACCTGGCCTAAGGAGTAAGCTGGTAGTCTATTTTACATAAGGGGCTCCCCCTTCCCAAAATGCTCTTACATCGTGAGGGGCCGTACCCAAGCTTTTGCGTGCAGGTTCAAAATAAAGGAGCGCGGGCTCAGTCGGACATGTCGCTCGCCTCGTCTCCAGAATCGCTTCCGGACAGGCTGCTGGCGCCATAGCTGTCGCTGTCCTCGCCGCCATTAACCACGTCGCCCTCATCCGCTGCAACCACCACCGCGTCGTCATCAGAAGCAAAGGCCCTAACTAGAGCGTTCACGTTGTCATCCACCCAGCGCGCTAGGTTGTCCCTGATGACCTCAGGACTGGGCCGATGGCGGCATCGAAATCGAAGTCAGGATTGGTGTTCACGAGATGGCTCAAGACACGGGAGAATGCACGCTCGAGGAGGCCCCGGCTCTTTTCGTCCACAAGCTCACGAGCCCTTTCAGCTTGGTTCTCCAGGCGCGTCACGACGTCGGTGAAGAAGCGAAGATGGCCGGCATAGTCCTCGGCGTGAGGGTGGGGAGCTTTCTCGTCGCAGATGGTGCCAAGCGCCTCATTGGCCCTCGTCCTCAGGCCCCGAAGCATGGGGACATGCTCATGCAGTAGCGTCTGCCGGTGAAGCGCCTCCTCCCTGCTCTGCTGCGCCAAGGACTAGGCGCTGGCGACCCGCTGCTGAAGAGAAACCAGCTCGGCACGGGCGGAGGCCAGCTCAGCCTACACTAAGATCAGGGCGGCTGCAGCGGCTTTCTCGCGCTGTTCCACCTCAGCCAGCCCTGACTTGAGGGCAGTAGTCCTGCCCACAGCTTCAGCTTCCACGAGCTTCAGCTTTAGGTCGTACCTGCCAACAAGATCCGTGCGAGCCTCGGCCACCCGACGGTCGACCTCCTCCTGAGCCTTGGCCTCATGCGCACCGACGGCATACTCTGCTTGGGCGACCTGGCGCTCCCTCATCTCCAACCGCTCGAGCTCGAGGCTGCGCTCCGTGGCCTCCAGCAGCAGTGCTTCTTCGCACCTCAATATCTCCTCCTCGTCGGATGGTGCGCCCTTCATCAACGCTAAGGCAGCTTTGCGCTCCTCCACCTGCTGCTCCAAGGAGGCATTCAAGGCCAAGAGCTCCTGCCTGCGCTCCTCGGCGATCGCGCGGCGACAGTCAGCTTCCCTGGCCTCCTCTAAGGCTCGGGCGCTAGCCTCGCGCGAGGTTGCCACGGATGTCTCGGCCTTCGCATTGGCGTAATCATGCTTAAGGCGCCCAAGGTTGGTAGCCACCTTCAGTTGATGCCACTCCTCCACCAGCCAAACACCCTCGGCTTCAAGGCGTGCGTCAACATCCATGAGTTCTCCGCCGAGCCGGCTCATCGCGCCCATTGCATCCTGAAAGAGATCGTGGCGGACGACACTCCGCTCGTGCGCAAACTTAAGCGCGTGACCGGGTCCGTCCTCCACGTCGGGGGTTGCCGACGGGATCCGAAGCGGCTCACCCCCTTTCAGCAGGGGGCTGGGGGCTGGCGCCTCCCGGGTCGCCGACCGGGCTTCGGTAGGGGCCCAGATGGATTGAAGCTCGTTGCTCGAAGAATAAGCCAGGATCAAAGCCATCCAGCTGCCGTCCATAAGCAGAGGAAGAGCCCTTGGCATGCTTGCCGCACCCTAGGCGAGCCCACGAAGGAGAGACGACAAAGGCGCGGGCTCGAGGTGCCAGGCTAGAGTGTCTGCCTCTCCAGCTGACCTCACGCCGGGGGCGGCATGCTGGCTTGGGGCGCTCAAGGCCAGCGGGGGATTCAAGGCAGGAGGAGATTTCTTCCTGAGAAACTTCACGGCCTTAGCAGAAGGGACCATGAGGAGCCACCGTCAGGAGGAGAAGCAGCACTCGAGAAATTACAAAGACAAGGTACTCACTTGTCTATGGCGATATACTTCCTCTACTTCAACGGCCGGAAGGCATCACTGCTATAGCTTGGAGACCCTTTCCTCTTGCGGAGCGCATCGAAGTCCAGACGGAGCTAGCCGAAGCGTTGGATGCGGCAACCAGCATAGGGCGCGGCTGGTGAGGCACCCGAGGAGACGCCCTCGGGAGTGCTGGGCTAAGGGGAGCCCTCTGGCTCCGCCACGTAATGACCTGCTGAGACCTCGGGGGCTTCAGCCTCAGGAGCAGTGGATTGCATCGCCCCCTCAGCTGTCACCCCAGGGAAAGAGTCACGGGCTCCCGGGGATGGCACCTCGGGAGCCTCGAGCACTGTTGACGCCTCAACACCCGCGCCTCTGGCCTCTAGCGGTGCTCGCCCCCTACATCCACTCTTGGGGTAAGTTCAGCGCTGGCGGCATGGAGGAGGACCACGGAGACAGGGTTCTCGTGGGGCCCTTCAAGGCCGACTGGGCGCAGCCCCCATTCATCGAAGGGGGCATCTCCCCCGCGAACTCCACCCTGTTTGAGTAGCAGTACAGAAGACATCCCTCCTGCAGCATATCAGTTGGCGAGGGGTCTCCCGTTAGGACCTCGAGCACTGTTCTTCGCGCCTCGGGCGGGAGCCCCGACTCCTGAAGCCTCATGCGATCCTGGCCGCCTGACAAGGCCCAGATCGGCCGGGAATGGCGCTGGAGTGGGGCGACGCGGCATCAGAGGAACTCCTTCATCACCATTGGCGCAGTCATGCCGAGATCATTCAGCCTCTTCAACCGGAGCCAGACGAAGGCAAGGCGGGAGTTCGCGAGCTTCTCGTGGCCCCAGCCGGAGCTGGGAATGGCGGGTGCGGAAGGGGGCGAGAGTAGGGGGCTGAGCACGCCGACGTCCACGAACACCCACCGTGTATGAAACTCGCTTGTGGATGGTGGAAGCTCAAAATCAATCCCCGAGCCGGCCGTCGCAGCCACGGCCTGGAAGCTTAAGCATCCCGAGCACTGCCGAGGGCTAGACAGATGCAGCGAGAAGAAATGGCGCAATAGGGCCACAGAAGGGGGAATGCCTACCATGGTCTCGCAGACGATAGAAAAAACGGCAAGAAGGCAGACTGATTGGGGATCCAGATGCAGCATATGGATCTGATAGTGGGAGAGCATGGTGTTGAAGAAGGCGGAGAAGGGAGGAACCAGGCCAGCCCACAGGGCGTCGATGAAGAATTGGACTTCGATGGATGTACTATCGACGGAGGCGCGGGACGCTGGCCAGGCCGCCGTCTTCCCCCCTTCGTTGAAGTCTGTGGCGAGCGCAGGGCGCACCTTGTCCACGGCTTCCTGGTTGAACACCAACAACTGACCCACGGCGGGTTCAACGGCCGGGGGTGGCCCGGCCGAAGACTGAAACTTCTTCTTCTCCATTCGTCGGGGCGCCATGGCAACAATGAGGGCCGAGCTCGGGAGATTGGAAGAGGAGGTTACTGTTTCGGAAAGGCGGGAGAGTTGGAGGGGCGTGTCACCAGCAATGGGGGCATAACTGTGTAAGTCACGGTCGCAGCCTAGCCAGGCGGATAGCAAGGCCGCGTGGGGAAGCGGAGACGCCCATGTCCCATCAATCGCCACACGTCAAACGAGGCCGTAGGTTGTTGGGGCCCGCGGTGCTCTGCACTTGCCCCTTGGCTTCGCCTCGAAACCAAGTCCGAGCACGCCTTGGGCCCGGGGGCTACTGTCGGCGTCCTGGGAACGGGGGTCCCCAGACTTGCCTGCCTGTGGCCCACGGCGTGGCCCCACCAGCGGCCGTGTACGGCCCATCTTCACCGGCAAACACTCAAGACCCTCGCGAGGGGTCAAGCCTCGCGAGGCGGACGACGCAAGACCTCCTCGGGGGCAGCCTCACCAGGCTGGCTCGCGAGGGGCGGAGAGGTCAAGGCAAAGGGCACCTCGCGAGGTTCCTGTGACGCAAGCCGTGACGACCGTGTCTAGGCGGGCGCCAGTGCGCACAGTGTCCTCGTTTCCTCTTTGGTGCTAAAGAGGCAAGCGCAGGCGAGGAGTCCCGTGGCGTCAGGCAAAGGTTTGCATATCAGTGCAACGAGACCAAAACCAGTAGGACGATAGGACGGAGGTCACCGTGGATCCCAAGACGGCGCCACCACTAGAGCCTTTGGCAGGCGAAGACCACCTTTGGTCAGGATAACTTGTACTAGTTTTCTCCCTTCAAATTTGGCCGTTGTGGCATCCCTTCCCGCCAGCATTTGGGAAGAGGACCAGGGCCTCTATAAATAGGGCTAGCCACCACAGTAAGAGGCAATGGGTCTGGGGGCCGTTCAGATCATCCTCATCCACACAAGCTCACCAAGCACAAGAGCACCTCTCCCCAGGAGGCTGTTCTTCCCTTGCAACTATTCATCCTCAGCCCGAGAGGCAATCCACTAGACCACACTGGAGTAGGGTATTACACCACATCGGTGGCCCGAACTAGTATAAACCTTGTGTCTCTTGTTCTGCGAATTCGACGCGCTGAGCTATGAGATCGCGGTGAGGGCGTGAGCTAGGGGGAGGAGAGATCTTCGTGCGCACCCCAGTGTTCGAACCTCAAGGGTTTTGCCGGAACCCGAAATCCGACAGCTTTTTAGTTAGGTCACGGTTCTTTGCCGTCTGCTAGCAGACGGCAAAGAGCCTAGATAACGGACGTTAGTTTTGCCACTTTCTTTGTCGTCTGCTAGGGGACGGCAAAGAAAGTGGCCGTTAGGTGGCTCTTGCTAGTGGCCCACCCTCCCTCTTTGCCTTCTGCTAGCTAATGACAATGCTTCTATGTCATCCGCTAGCGGACGGCAAAGAGATGGCTCACGGCAAATGTTATCTTTGTTGTCCGCTCCTTCTTTGCTGTCAGTTTTCTGTAAGCTAATGGCAAAGACCTTCTTTGCCATCAGCTAGCAGACGACAAAAAGACGGCTGACGGCAAATCTGCTAATTCTAGTAGTGCGAGTCGGGCGGGAAGCTTGCGCGGGAACCTGCGAGGATGCGTGGGAATGGGCTCACCGATGATTCATTGGCGCCACTCCGAGCCACTGTTTGTCCAAAAGAACGCCCCCGCGCGCTGTGCAAGCTTGTGCTATAAGCCGCCTGCGGCAGCGAGGTGACAAGACGCGCGAGAGGAGGACGAAAGGACACGTACACATACAGTTAATATAAAAAACCATTTGCGATTTAATTACCTACTATACCCCCGTCCTGGATTATAAGTACGATTTAACTAATAAAATACGAATGCATGTCGCCAAAGATTATATCGTTGGATTCGTATTTGAACATAGTTTCCAGTTATACAATATTTGTAACATGCATTAACACTTTTTTGGTTAAATTTAAGGTCATATACCAGCAAGCGTTTGCCCGCAACACACATTACTTATTCCATCACAAACAGCTCGGATGAATCAACTATATGCCACGTATTGCACACGCAACTCTAATATGATTCGTGCTTGATGTCTCCGACATCGCTCGCACAGTTTGTCTTATTTGCCACGTATCACTGTGCCAGCCTCTGCTCACGTCCCTCGGCAAGCTCTTCCCGCTGTTAGGCGCCGCGGCGCGCTCTGCTCACATTCGTTGGCGCGCTATGCTCGCGTCCGTCGGCGCGCTCAGCTTGTGGACAGATTTTCCTTGTGTGCTCAACTGCTATATGCATATATATGATATGGTTGCTTGACGTTGAGGCGACCGTGGAGCGCTCTGCTATATTGAACTGTTTGGCGCGTATCAGACACATGTTGTTATATTGAACCATTTATGTTCTCTTGTCTCAACACAAACAATTCATCCGAGTGAACCGCATGCCGTATATCGCACACACCTTGATCTGGCTGACCGTTTCTTTTGTGTTGCCTAATCACAAACAGTTCATCCGAGTGAACCATATGATGTATATTGTACACACCTTCATCTGGCTGCCCGTTTCTTTTGTTCCTCCTCGTCGCCAACAGTTCATTGAACTGAACCTTATGCCCTACATCGCACGCAACTAAAATCTGAACTGCGTTTGATGCATCCTCCATCGCAAACGTTTTGCACCTTTTTATGGGTTTTTTACATCCCCGTTTGCGATTAATGCATCGCACATAGTTTCGTGAAAGGGTCTCTGATCGTTGTTTTGCGTTAGCAGCATCCTGCAGTAGTGTCACACATCATTGGAAGGGCAGCAAGGTTGCTGTACGAAGGTTGGTGCCCTTCTTTTTCCACAAGAAATATAATATCCGGATAAAAACCGTGATAAAATTTCAGCCCAATCGGAGTTACGGATCTGCGGGAATTTAAGAAACGGTGAAAGGCCAGAATCTGGGAACGAAGAAACAGATGGAAACAAAGGGAGAGATCCAATCTTGGAGGGGCTCCTGCCCCTCCTCTGCCATGGAGGCCATGGACCAGAGGGGAAACTCTTCTCCCATCTAGGGGGGAGGCCAAGGAAGAAGAAGGAGGAGGGGGCTCTCTCCCCCTCTCTCCCGGTGGCGCCGGAACACCGCCGGGGCAATCATTGTGTGACGACCATCTACTCCAACAACTCCGTCATCTTCACCAACACCTCCATCGCCTTTCCCCGTCTATCTACAACGTTCCACTCTCCCACAACCCATTGTACCCTCTACTTGAACATCGTGCTTTATGCTTCGTATTATTATCCAATGACGTGTTGCCATCCTATGATGTCTGAGTAGATTTTTGTTGTCCTATTGGTGATTGGTGAATTGCTATGATTGGTTTAATTTCCTTGTGGTTATGTTGTTATCCTTTGGTGCCCAACATATGAGCGCACGTGTGGATCACACCATAGGGTTAGTTGTATGTTGATAGGACTATGTATTGGAGGGCAAGGGTGACAGCAGCTTCAACCTAGCATAAAAATTGATGCATACGGGATTGAAGGGGGACCAATATATCTTAATGCTATGGATGGGTTTTACCTTAATGAACGTTTGTAGTTGCTGATGCTTTCTAATAGTTCCAATCATAAATGCATAGAATTCCAAGTAAGGGATGACATGCTGGAAGTGGCCTCTCCCACACAAAACTTGCAATTGGTCTAGTAACGTAGTCAGTTGCTTAGGTACAATTCCGCAACTCCTACCACCACTTCTACACGCTCGCTATACTAACTTAATTGTTTATTTATCTAAACAACCCTTAGTTTTTATTTACATGCTATTTATTATCTCGCAAATCTATCCTACAACACCTACAAAGTACTTCTAGTTTCATACTTGTTCTAGGTAAAGCGAACGTTAAGCGTGCGTAGACTTGTATCGGTGGTTGATAGAACTTGACGGAATATTTGTTCTACCTTTAGCTCCTCGTTGGGTTCGACACCTCTACTTATCTAAAGAGGCTACAATTGATCCCCTATACTTGTGGGTTATCAAGACCTTTTTCTGTCACCGTTGCCGGGGAGCAATAATGTGGGGTGAATATTCTCGTGTGTGCTTATTTGCTTTACCACTAAGTAGATTTTATTTTCTGTTCTAAGTTGTTCTATATCTTTAGTTATCAATATGGAATACGAAATACCAAAAAAATTAGGTGTACTTGCTACTCATGGAGATGGGGAACCTCCTAAAACTCTCGGTGCTCGCTATATGGAAAGTATTAAACACTACTTTGATAACCCTGAGAAAAACCAGTTCAACTTGATAATGGGAGACACGTTGAATCAACGTGAATACTTTAGGGATTATCGCTTGACTCTAAAAGGGAAACTGTTATGGGATCAAATTCATATGTTGCATAGGTATGCTTGGAATTTATGCCGGAGATATGATTATACTTGTTGCTCTAGGATGAAGGCTCCACACCTTCCCTTTTCATGTAAATTTAATGATAATGAAACCTTAGCTTCTTATGCTAATGGTATATATGATTACTATGATGTGGAACAAATAGAAGAATTTGTTTCTTTTAAGGGTGTTTATGAAATTGAATCTTTCTTTGAAAAGTGTGAAAAATTTGATGATGTTGTTTACAGACCTAAAAATTATGCTATACTTAAATATTGCTATGAGAATTATGAATATAATTCCGATATTAATGAGTTTATTGAGAAAGTCTCCGCTATCCAAGAAGAGAATAAAATTTTGCAGGAATCTATAGAACAAGAAATTTATGACACTGTGTGCTCATTAGATGAAAAAGATGAGCAGGAGAGCGAAGAACAAAAGGAGGAACAGCGGATTAATCACCCGTGCCCACCTTCTAATGAGAGTAACTCTTCATCCCATACATTGTTTAATTTCCCACTACTAGGGAAAAGCCTACCAGTAGTGCGGGTTTTTGGCCTACCTGTAGCGCGGGTGACTGCGCTACTGCTACTGTGCTACAGCTAAAGGTTAGCAGTAGTGTTGGTTTACCTGTGCTGCTGCTATATCCACTTAGTAGTACCGCTTCCTGCTAAAGGCGCTACTGGTAATTACTAGTAGCGCGTCTCATTGCCCGCGCTACTACTATTATTCCGTATTCTATTTGTTTTTTATTTTATGTCATATTCATACACCTTTATACAAGTTTTCATATAGTAGCAATTTAGATATTGTTTTTACATCATAATGAGTTATTACATCACTGAGTGAAAGAACCGTGGACTAGTTTCAAGTGGATGGACATCCACTTGTAACTAATCCGTGGTTCTTTCACCCAATGATATAATAAATATCATCATCATCATATCATTAACAACTTATCATCATAGTACATCATTGTCATATAACACCTCCTCATGATCATCATTTTCATCAGTGAGACATCATACAGCAAGTTGGTCACTAGTCATAATCACAACTCCGCATCATCATCATCAACTCTAACACATTATAGAACATAATAACACATTGTACCTAGGACCTACTTTTCTCTCATAGGACCTACCACCCTCTCTTAGGTAAAATAGCATAAAACAAGATAGGCCCTGACTCTCCATTATGGAGAATGGAGATTATCCTGTCTCCAATTCTTGCGCTTTGCATAATGTTGCTTCCAAGTAGCTCCCTATGATTGGCCATACATTTTTTTTCCAATCTTTGATTGTCATGTCTTCATCGGTTTTAGAAATCCGATATGAACAGGAGTGATTCCTAGGATGACCTGGCCGTAAGTTCAAAACATCAAGGTGACCTTTCAAAAACATCATATGAGGCACACAATCCTTCGGGATTTTTTGTTGAAAAACATAGTAATAACTTCGTAGTTAGCAATGTAGTTGAGTTTTAGAAGAATTTATGCAAAAGATGCACGGATGTTGTAATAGTAAAAAATCTTACCATGACATCTCCCTGGATGTTACCGTAGTTCAACACGTGCACTAGTGACACATATTGACCATAATGTGGAAGAGTTTGATAATATATATTGTAATTCTCAAGATCAGTAATAAATGAGATCAGATGATTTTTCTCCTGATAAGTTAATTCTGAGCCATCGGTGTAGTAGATTATGTTTACCATCTTCCGCACGTTCTTTGAAGAATGAAAATAAGCTATCAATGGAAATAAGCTGTCAACTATTTTGAAATAAACAATATATATTACTTAATAACTATGTTTGAGAAACGCACATAGTGGTAGAATTGGAAGTGTATCAACAAGGACCCAAATGTCCATATTGTCTTGGGCGATGTTAGGATCACCAAGATCCATGGTGACAAGCATAACCTCATGAAAATCATACATCTTGCAAAGTGCTTCCCAATTCGGGCAACCAAAATGGGATACGCTCTCAGAATTGTGTAGATTTACATCAAAATCCATACCGTGATGGGTCCTTAGGTGAATTATCTTTGTTTCCATACATTCATGATCTTCAAAATCCATCCTCTCCAAGACATATCGTCTTGCATGGCATGGGATAAGCTAGTCAAATTGTAAAAGACGAAAATTACACGTTGAAGTAGCAGAAGTCATGCTTAATTACGAAAAAAACACTTGTCGTCGTTGCGTACCGTTTCAACATCAAAGGTCTCCTGGAGCTTAATGCTGAAGCGCCGACCTTCGTCCAGGTGAGGCCTGTCGCACAGACCCCGTCATCGCCACACCATTCGCACTCCCCCAGGAGACTTTCGTCGTCCGAAGACGACATTTCCTAGGTTCATAAATCAAAGATTAAACTTGTACAATTAAATATATGTACTACAAAAACTAAATTAGATCATTATTATTCATCATGGGTTGACTATCGGTCTGCCGAGTCTTTTCTTGAAAACTCTGAGCTCACGTGGTGTATATATTCGACCGTCGGTGATGGTAGCTACTCCTGTCATTCCAAAGTGCATTACACCAAAATGTCTAGCACCTTGGAATGAAGAAGAAGCTACCCACATGACAACAGTCGGCATTCTTCTTCTCTCATATATATGGTGGAGTCCTGACAGACTTGGTGTATACATTTGACCATTGGTGATGGTCGCTCCTCCTTTCGTCCCCAAGTGCAGCACACTAAAATGTCTAGCACAGGGGAACGAAGGAGAAGCGACCCCCACGACAACAGTCCGGATACTTCGTCCTCTCTCATATATGGTGGACACACTCCCTCACTAATTTTTCGACCGTCGGTCATGGTCGTTATTTCTCCTTCCCCTAGTGCATAACAAAGGTCTAGCACAAGGAGAAGAAGGAAAAACGACCCCCACGACAACAGTCGGGATTCTTCTTCTCTCATATATGGTGCAGACTTTCTCCCTCGGTCATTTGTTGAGTCTCATGTATGGAGCATCGACAGACTTAAAGTCAACCTGAAATGTCGTTTAATTATTTTTCTAGAAAATCCAGGCCACTAAATATTTCCTATATATTCTAGCACAAGACATCCCAAAATGCACGGAAAAATCCGGCATGACCTTTGCTAAAAAAGGACATATCGAGCCCCTGAAATTTGCCGGAACGGCAATTAATCAACACTCCGGCAAAACATAAGGCACTCAGAGGTGTGACCTGCAAACATGGTCGGCCACTTGGGCAAGCACATATCCTATTTGAGCAACACAAGATACACATATTTATATCTACATCATATGAGCATTCAAACTTGATATTCATTGCATTTGAATGGTTGAAAATATGAACAACAACATTTCAAAATATCATATAGGACTCATATTGACATGGAGATTTGGTTGGTTTCACCTCGAGGTCAGAGGGGGTCGGTGACGGGAACGACGATGGGATGATGGAGGGGCTCCTTGATTTCTGCAAAAAAAACCCTATAAGCTATCAACGAATCAAATGCATGCGCCTTGCATAGTGCCTCCAATTTGAGCATTCAAAATAGGACTAGTTCTCCAATTTGAGCATTCAATAAGCAAAACCAAATCATAAAATAAATTAGTACTCAAATTAGCATGCATTCAATAAGAAAAACTAAATCATCTCTTGCGTCCGTACATCGTCGAATATTATCACTAATACATCTCGAATAGTATCATACATCTAACATCACTAATATAGCTAAAACCCTAGTGAACACAGGTATCGGCGCGGGCGGTGGACACACAAAGAGAAGGAACCATCACAGGATCATAGCTCCAGTGAGATCCCTGAAGAACCTGCCAGGTATTGGAGAACCTGCCCTCCAATGCAACCATGTATCGACAAACGTGCTCGTCCTCCTCGCTGACACGGTGACGTACCACCTCCGCGAGGTCCTCAAGCCTACGCACCGTCAGTGGCCCATGTGACCGCCACCATAGAAGGTTCGGGTCAAGGACGGACTGGCTCCTCACCAAGCTGAGCCCCCGGAAGGTAGCACCTCCCAGTACCAGCGCGACAGAGCCCAGTCCCGAACATGGCCCCTCTGATCAAGCAGGCCTCCTCCGCCAAGTCGACAACGAGGATGCGGGATAGGCATTGATACGTCTCCATCGTATCTACTTTTCCAAACACTTTTGCTCTTGTTTTGGACTCTAACTTGCATGATTTGAATGGAACTAACCCGGACTGACGCTGTTTTCAGCAGAATTGCCATGGTGTTATTTATGTGCAGAAAGAAAAGTTCTCGAAATGACCTGAAACTCCATGGAACTTATTTTTGGAAAATATTAAAAATATTGGCGAAAGAATCAAGGCCAGGGGGCCCACCACTTGTCCACGAGGGTGGGGGGCACGCCCCCTGCCTCATGGGCCCCCTGTTACTCCACCGACCTCAACTCCAACTCCATATATTAGTGTTCGGGGAGAAAAAAATAAGAGAGAAAGATTCATCACGTTTTACGATACGGAGCCGCCGCCAAGCCCTAAACTCTCTCGGGAGGGCTGATCTGGAGTCCGTTCGGGGCTCCGGAGAGGGGAATCCGTCGCCGTCGTCATCATCAACCATCCTCCATCACCAATTTCATGATGCTCACCGCCGTGCGTGAGTAATTCCATCGTAGGCTTGCTGGACAGTGATGGGTTGGATGAGATTTATCATGTAATTGAGTTAGTTTTGTTAGGGTTTGATCCCTAGTATCCACTATGTTTTGAGATTGATGTTGTTATGACTTTGCTATGCTTAATGCTTGTCACTAGGGCCCGAGTGCCATGATTTCATATCTGAACCTATTATGTTTTCATGAATATATGTGAGTTCTTGATCCTATCTTGCAAGTCTATAGTCACCTACTATGTGTTATGATCCGGCAACCCCGAAGTGACAATAATCGGGACCACTCCCGATGATGACCGTAGTTTGAGGAGTTCATGTATTCACTATGTGTTAATGCTTTGGTCCGGTACTCTATTAAAAGAAGGCCTTAATATCCCTTAGTTTCCATTAGGACCCCGCTGCCATGGGAGGGTAGGACAAAAGATGTCATGCAAGTTCTTTTCCATAAGCATGTATGACTATATTCGGAATACATGCCTACATTACATTGATGAATTGGAGCTAGTTCTGTGTCACCCTATGTTATGATTGTTACATGATGAACCGCATCCGGCATAATTCTCCATCACCGATCCAATGCCTACGAGCTTTTCACATATTGTTCTCCGCTTATTTACTTTTCTGTTGCTACTGTTACAATCACTACAAAACCCAAAAATATTACTTTTGCTACCGTTACTTACATATTACTTTGCTACTAAATACTTTGCTGCAGATATTAAGTTATCCAGGTGTGGTTGAATTGACAACTCAGCTGCTAATACTTGACAATATTCTTTGGCTCCCCTTGTGTCGAATCAATAAATTTGGGTGGAATACTCTACCCTCGAAAACTATTGCGTTCCCCTATACTTGTGGGTTATCAGGCATCATTGACGTCGATGCGGGAATAATTGCTTTAACTAAAAAAATAACAACAAATGTGACATGTTCAAAATATGACATGTCCACTTCAAAACGAATCAACCTAGAATTCTGCAAAATAAACCTAAAAATAAACTAGTTCTATTAAATTTCTTACTAAAAATAAACTAGTTCTATAGTAAAATTTTAATTAGATCATCAATTCTCATATAACTAAATTTTCTTAATAAAAATAAACTAGTTCTATTAATTCAACTAGTACAACTAAACACTTACGGTAAATAAAAATACACTAGTTCTTACTAAAAATAAACTAGTTCAACTAGTTCTATTAATTTTCTTACTAAAAATAAACTAGTTCTTACTAAAAATAAACTAGTGCAACTAGTTCTAATAATTTTCTTACTAATTCTATTAAACAGTTACTAAAAAATAAAAAAAATTGAATTTTTTTCTCTAAACTAAACACTACAACCCTAATTAACATTGTCGGGACCCCGATCCTAAGTCACACTGATCTAGCATCTAACACATCATATCACCTTGCGGCCTCACGCACGGTATTCCACGGGTGCCACATTAACTGGCCCGGGACCGTTTTCGCCTTTTGGCTCACGTATACGATGGTGTCGCTAGCATCCATATGACAAAGAACCCGGAACGACATGACTAGTTGTGAATCCAAAGTGGCACTAACTTACAGGGACAGGCACACATGACCCAGCAACGAACGTGTCGGTCATCAACGTATGAACCCAAGTCGTAGCTGTTCGCACACGAACACGTCACTGTGTACCTCCAACGCCGAGGGTTATGCACCGCAGCTCACGTCGAAGGAGACCCGTCCGGAAGCGCGGTACGCAAGCAATCCGGCGGGTGCTTTTCAGGACCCGAAACCCCACGCGCCCGGGAGGGACCCCGTCTCCACACGCGGCGGCTACGGGCTGCCCTAGGTCAGTTCGCCCACCCCTAGAGCGTCGAGGATCGCTGCCCTTCAATACGAAGAATGAACGAAGAACGAGAAAGAAAGAACAAGGGAGAGATGTAAAACTAGGGTAAAAAATAGATGGATTTTGCGATTGTGTGCTGTTGTTCAATCGGTCGTCACCTCTTGTCTATATAAGAGGCGGATGGACACCCCGTACTAGAAAAGGACTTGCCTAGCCGTCCAAATCATCAAAACCTATCAAAACACGAACTATTCATGAACTCCGGCCCGGATGTCCGGCTCAAGGCCCGGATGATCCGGCCTAGCCCAGTTTTCATAAAGCAGCTCGCTGTTTTGGACCTAGAATCCACATACGACCTCGGATTTGGACGATTTATATATATAAATCAACTGCCACGACGAGATGCACAACTTTCGTGTTGAACACTTTTCGATTTGCGGTCATCTTGAGGGAGTTTCGGGCTGTTTTCTAACATCTGCAGCAGAAAAAACTGTCCGGACGTCCGGACGTCTACCCGGATTGTCCGGCCTCCACCCGGATCATCCGGAACTGTATCCAGATCATCCGGCTTCATCATAAACCTTCTGTTGTACTTGGTGCTTCCATTTTTCGGATGAGCTGCACCCGGCCCGGATGATCCGGCCAAATATTGCTGCAGGGCACGGTTTTGGCTGTAATTTTTGCATGCGACCTCGGATTAAGATGATTTTTATATCAAAATCATCCTTTTCGACGAGACGAAGAACTTTGCAGTTGCAAATTTTTCCATCCGAGGCCGTCTTAATTAGTTTTCATGCCATTTTCTATTCTGATGTCAACACGGGTATCTCTGAAATTGTCATATCTTTTGCACCTGAGCTCCGTTTTGGACCATCTTCATATCTATTTCGATCATCTTGAAGAGAGCCATCATTGGTGACATGAACTCGTAATTTTAACCTCATCTCATTATAGCCTCAAGTCACTCTTTGTGATCATGCCATTTTCAAGTGGCAACACATGCCCCCCTGTTTTTCAGCAAAGCTAGCGTGCCGAAAAATAACTTGTACCGTGTTGGTTCTAAGGACGATGTCAACACTCCATCGGCCACTTTGCTTGTGCTTCGGGCGATAAATATATATCGGCCATTATTTGTTTGAATCCTTGATGCAAACTTGGGTGAAACCTCCTCAATTTCATTAATAGTCCAATGATAAAGTTCCACATATATGTATCTCAAGGTCATCCTCAGAACCATATTATTCACCCTTTTGCTAGGATTTTGTAGATAATCAACAATAAACTTTCTCCAATCCTTACTTTCGCCTGCATAAAATTTCATTAGTGGCCGAAGTGGTGGACTTCAGTTCGGCCTTACCTATGTTGACTAGATTAAGCATCGGCTATTCATAGAAATGCAATACACCATGATTAACATAGAAGCATGATGGTTGCTGTGCCAACTCTCTTAAATTGTCATGCCTAGAAATATGAACAATTTTAAAGCAACCCAAGGTAAATTTTGCATCTAGACTTACCTCAAGATAAACTATAAGTGATTCGTCAAAACATTGATAACCCTTGGATATTTGTTGCACTACTCATAACGAATCACCGAAAGCCTCAATATGTATAGCACCTTATCTTGCTTTCCAATCGAACTAAGGACGATGTTAGCATAGTACACCGGCTAAGCATTGACATACTCTTAGGAAGATATATAAATGTCGGCCATTACCACAAGGTCCATGTAGAATTCACCCACCAAAGTATGTATCGCCGAAATAAACAAATGAAATAGAAATAAAATATTCCATCCCCTTTGTATTAGCAACAAAAATGTAACTAACCAAATGTATAGTGATTTGGTAATACCCTCTCATGACATAGAAAATTATGTTGCATCCATGGATCAAAATAAATCCATGGAGGGTAATTGATCATACCTAGGGATGAATTCCATGGCAAAGGCATCATTGGCATGGTTGAAGAAAATTGATGATGTGCTAACTGAAGATTTTGATGTTGCGATGCACACCTGCGGCTTAATTGTTTGTTGCTTCCATCCTTCTCTTTCTTCACTTTTATTGTACTTGTTGCAATAGAAGCATGCAAATCATTTTTGTTATGATTGGTCTTCTTGGGAACCCATGCCATATTCTTCTGTCTCAGCTCTTGTGCAGTAAGATTTTGTAATTTCTTCTTTTGCCAATACGATAAGCCGAGTGGGCATCTCAGCTGTGGTTCTATCTTGACCAGTGGCAATTCCTTTTTGGCCTTATGCACTCTCAACTTCATTTCTTCAGATTTGGCACTTTGGCTCTCAATAATGGTTGCTTCATCTCATTTCCTTTAGTAGCCAATGTCAACACTTTAATTGACTCTTTTTCATTTGAGATCAAATCTGAAGTAGCACTCTTATGACAATCTCTTTTAACACGATGAACTTGTTTGACCACATCTTTCTTCTTCCTTGAGCTCTGGACCAAGTCCTTATGATTGAAACGGTCTTTAACATATGATTGTTCAAATGTTGATCTTCTCGGAGATGCATAATATTGGTGAGATGGTCTAAAATAAGATGGAGAATGTGCCCTTGTATCATACCTGTCCCATGATGGATATGGATCTACATGACCGTAGGGATGCAACCACGACATTGACATTGGCGGCCCAAAATAAGGATATGAATATGTTGCATTAAAATTCTCCCTTTGCCAATACCGATCCTCATATTTGCGCCTAGGGGGTGATCTTGATGCATTTGCACTTCTTGCCTGATAAACACTTTTTTCTTCACTTGCCTTTTGATATTTAGTTAGTAACTCTGTGAAAGTGATTTTTGATCTCTTACCCTTGTGCTTATTTCGGCCTTTGCTTCCTTTGGTTGTGCTTGCACCGATCTCTGAAGTTGCTTGCTGCCCCCCAGTCCTTGGCGTCTTCATTGTAGCTTCGACATAATTCTCGCCCTCAAGATTATGCTCATTATGCTCTTCAACAACTTCTTTTCTTGAAAGCTTGATCCCGTCACCTGCAGTTTTTACCTTCTCTTTAAATGGATCGGCTTGAAGCAGCCGATGCATAAACCTTTTGCTATCAGGACCAATTGGAATAGACTGGTCATCTCTTGGTGTTTCAACAAATTTCAATCATCCTTTTTCACTGGCCGATTTAACTATTTGACGAAACATGTTGCAATCCACAAAATTATGCTTGAACGAATCATGCAACTTACAATACAATCGTCCTTGGATAGATGGCTTGACATGGTGATCAAGAATTCTAATGTAATTATTTTTCAACAACAAATCAAAGATTTGATCACACATGTTTGAATCGAAAGTATACCTTTTGTTTTCTAGCCGATCTTGTTGTGAGAACGACTTTGGAGTTAAGCAAACGAATGGTTCAGATTTGACATCTTCCCATTCGGCTATGAATTCTCTTTCGCATTCTTTTTCCGATGTCCTTAAATAAGAAACTATACTAGCATCGGTTTTCTCAAAAGATTTTAACCTTGGCTTTAAATTTCTAAAACGAAAATAGTTAGAATACACATGTCTCAATTGAGACCAAGTGCAAGCCAAGTATGAAACAAGCAAAGCTACCCAATTAGATATGAAATTTTGATAAAGAAATGGGGAAAACTTTGGCTGCAATAATAGGTCACTATCGGTCTTTATACATGGCACAATAGATTGACCGATATGTTCTATAACAGTTTTATTGCTAACAAGTAAATTTCCCTTCTTCATTGGTCTTTCAAAATTACTTATGAGAATTTCTCTTATAGAAGCATCAACAATAAAGTTGCGACCAAATCAGAAGATAGGTAAATCACTTGCTAGACATACCTTTTCAAACACGTTGGGAGAGCATGATGGTTGTGTTACTTGAACGATATCTTGTTCCTCTTTTGAATAGCTCCCCAACACCTTGTCATCCTCTTTTTCTAGAATAGGTTCGACATATGTAATATTTGATTCGGTCTTTTCAATAACCGAATTAGCTTTGTTATCCGAATCACCACTCTTTTTGATAATTCTACCCATACCCAATGCTTTCTCTTTTTGACATAATCTAGCTTGTATTGTAATAGAATTAATAGGCTTTCCCTCTTTTATTATTTCATGTAGAACAACATTGCATTCGTCCCAAAAAGACGTAAGATTTTCTTAATGACCCAATCTAGATAGAATTGCCCCCCGACACTTTTAGACTCTTTCGGTAACGAGATGTCGCCAAAATTCTGTAATTGTGCAGGGAAAACATTGCATGTTACGATACTAGGTGAAGACATATGTGATCCTATATAATTTTCACTTATTCGGCTATTAGCGTGAAGGTGCGAAGCCGAATTATGAATACCCATAGTTGCATATGGTGCCAAAAAATTAGTAGCATGAGGTGTAGCATATGATGATTGAGGGTAATTGGCCGGATAACTAGTAGTAGCATGGCCAATTCCCGTATCCACCGGCATGTTTTGATTAACATATTGCAAGCTAGTTACCGATGAATAAAAAGGTGAAACACTTTATTGCATACTATCAGACGTTCCTATGTGAAGTGTTTCAACTTGATTAATGGAACTCATCATGTTGTTCATCGGCATATGGATTTGTGGGGCTGCCGATGCATGGGAGTTCGTTTACACATGTTCCATGTTGCTAAAATTATATGAGGTAGAAGCATGGAGATTTTGTTGCATCGGCTCTTCCACATAATGAGATGCATGCTTGATAAAGCTAGGGCTAGCCGATACATTATGCTCATTAAACGATCTAGCAGCAAGATATGCATTATTTACATCTACGTAAGTGAATTGGGTATTCATGTTACCTTTGTAGATTGCAAACCCTAGTTGACGATCTCTTCGTAGCAAGAACGGGCCGAAGACCGTTCAAAGCTTCGTCCCCAGCGGAGTCGCCAAAAAGTGTGTTCGCACATGAACACGTCACTGTGTACCTCCAACGCCGAGGGTGATGCACAGCAGCTCACGTCGAAGGAGACCCGTCCAGAAGCGCAGTATGCAAGCAATCTGGCGGGTGCTTCTCAGGACCCGAAACCGCACGCGCCCGGGAGGGACCCCGCCTGGACACGCGGCGGCTATGGGCTGCCCTAAGTCGGTTGGCCCGCCCCTAGAGCCTCGAGGATCCCTGCCCTTCAATACGAAGAACGAGAAAGAAAGAACAAGGGAGAGATGTAAAACTATGGTAAAAAATAGATGGATTTTGCGATCGTGTGTTGTTCTTCAATCGGTCGTCACCTCTTGTCTATATAAGAGGTGGATGGACTTCCCTTACAATAAAATGACTTGCCTAGCCGTCCAAATCATCAAAACCTATCAAAACACGGACTATTCACGACCTCCGGCCCGGATGTCTGGTTCAAGGCCCGGATGATCCGGCCTAGCCCAGTTTTCAGACAGCAGCTCACTGTTTTGGCTCTAGAATCCACATACGACCTCGGATTTGGACAACTTTTACATAAGTATCAACAGTCTCGACGAGACGCACAACTTTCATGTTGAACACTTTTCGATTTGAGGTCATCTTGAGGGAGTTTCGGGCTGCTTTCTAACATCTGCAGCAGAAAAAACTGTCCGAACGTCCGAACGTCTACCCGGATTGTCCGGCCTGCACCCGGATCATCCGGAACTGTACCCAGATCATCGGGCTTCATCATAAACCTTCTGTTGTTTTTTGTGCTTCAATTTTCCGGATGAGCTGGACCCCGGCCCGGATGATCCGGCTAAATATTGCTGCAGGGCACAGTTTTGGCTGTAACTTTTGCATATGACCTCGAATTAAGATGATTTCTATATCAGAATCATCCGTTTCGACGAGACGAAGAACTTTGCGGCTGTAACTTTTTCCATCCGAGGGCATCTTAATTCGTTTTCATGCCATTTTCTATTCTGATGTCAACATGGGTATCTCCGAAATTGTTATATCTTTTGCACCTGAGCTCCGTTTTGGACCATCTTCATATCTATTTCGATCATCTTGAAGAGAGCCATCAATTGGTGACATGAAATCATAATTTTAACCTCATCTCATTATAGCCTCACATCACTCTTTGCGATCATTTTTTTTCGAGCGTCAACAGTAGCAAGCTACAAGGACTTAAAGGAACAACGCGTGACATTTCCCCGAAGGGATAGACACAGGAACGAAGAAGGACACATGCCGGCCAGCCTAAGTGTCCCGGAGCAGTAGCAAGCTACCATGGCTCAGTGGAAGCACTAGGAGACATTTCCCCATAAGAGAGGCTACCAAGAATAAACAGCTAGGTTGTTGGACCCCACACATACCAAGCATGTCAAAATCATACACACAATATGCTCGATATGTGCAAATACAACATGGCATCACAACGGAACTCTACAACTCAAAGCATTTATACATTAGGCTCCGAGGAGCCAGATATTACAAACATAAGTCTGATGACCCAGCATTCAAGTCATACAAGCAATAAGCACATGCGGAAGCTTAACTTGTCTGAGTACAGACAACTGCAAATGAAAAAGGCTGAGAAGCCTGACTATCTACAAGAATCTGCCGAGGGCACAATATCGTAGCTGAGGTAACACATTAAACATCGAAGTCCACGCAGAACTACTAGTGAGACTGAAGTCTCTCTGCAAAAACATAAATTAAGCAAACGTGAGTACAAATGTACCCAGCAAGACTTACATCAGAACTAGCTACATATGCATCAGTATCAACAAAGGGGGTGGTGGAGTTTAATTGCAGCAAGCCAGCTTTGAATCAGTGGCTATCCTGAACTATGACTGCTGGTAACTTTTTTGTGGTGGCGCACACGAGTCCACATATTCACAATATTAATACACCATTATGGATCTGTTCCCGTCTCCCTACGAGAAGGCCATCCATAGCACTCACACTTATCTTGCGCATTTTAGAGTATCCACTTTCACTTGTCTATGAACTGTATAAGCAACCCAGAGGTCCTTTACCGCGGACGCGGCTATTCGAATAGATCATTTATAACCCTACAGGGGTGTATTTCTTCACACACGCACTCGCCAATTACCGCCATGTACACATCATGTATCTCGGCAACCTTCAAGCAGAAGCGTAGCGAGGGTGTCGGCCACGACCTGAGTAACCACGCAAGTCTCTAGTCCAGGTTTATCGCCTATTCGGGTTCCATCCGCAAGGAGATCCGGCCGGGGTGTCGCTCACCGCCCCAAACGATGTGTACAGGGTTCCCAAGCCCACCAAACGGGTGACGATTGGTACACCCGGCCACGGTGCCTAGTCTGTCCCAAGCCCACACTACTAGGAAAAGGCCTGCTAGTGGCGCACCTATTTTGGCTACTAATGGCGCACTACAGGTGCGCCACTAGCATCACACCATTAGAATTTAATACTAATGGCGCAGCCCTGGTGCGCCATTAGTATACCAGATACTAATGGCGCACCACGGTGCGCGCCATTAGTATATCCCATGGTGCGCCATTACTAACATTTTTTTTTCAAATTTTTTTTAGAATTTTTTTTCCCAAATTTTTGTTTCAATTTTTTTTATTTTTTTCTTAATATCGGGTCACTATGGCTTAATCTCGGGTCAATATGCTTAATCTCAAGTCAAATCGCACTAAGTGGTCAAACTTCCCAGAAGGTCACCCATCCTCACACTACTCCAGCCCAAGCACACTTAACTTCGCAGTTCTATCCAACCCCAGCACCACCTCACTTAACAGGCACTTGATATATCAATCATATCAATCCTATTAAACCTTGTTGATGTCTAGGACTTTGTTCATGTTCATGAGTATGATGAAATTTTGAAAAATATTTCAAACTTCCCGGTCATATTACTAGTGGCGCACCTAGCAAATGGTGCGCCACTAGTAAGTTTGAATTTTTTTTCATTTTTTCCCCTCTAGATCTTAAAAGCCCCGTAACTTTTTTTCTGTTAGGTTTTTGAGGATTTTGAAAATGTTTAACGTGTTCCCCCGTTAAATTCGCATATAACTTTTCGAGTAGATGATTTTTCATATTAAAAACTTTTTAATCCGAGTTCGTATGCAAAAGTTATGCCCATTTTACAAATTCCAGAGAGATTTTGCAAATAAAGTCGAAATTCATATTTGTAATTTTTCGCAAACAAGTAGACCACATATCACATGGGAAACTTATTTTCTTTTATTTTTTTGACATTTCCATCATTTTCTTTTATTTTTTCAAAAAACTGAAAAGGCGGTCCACTAGGGGGGTGCATTCGGTGGATTTTTTGGGCCAAGTTAGTAATGGCGCACCATGGGAGTGGTGCACCATTACTAGTTCAAGTAGTAATGGCGCACCACACACACGGTGCGCCATTACTAGTTTTGAAAAAAAGGGTGCATTCGGTGGATTTTTTGGGCCAAGTTAGTAATGGCGCACCACACACACGGTGCGCCATTACTAGTTTTGGAAAAAAATTTGAAAAAAAATTTGAAAAAAATTACTAGTGGCGCACTGTGGATGTGGTGCGCCATTACTAACTAGTAATGGCGCACTATCCCCTGGTGCGCCATTACTAGTTTTGAAAAAAAATAAAATTTTTTTTACTAGTGGCGCACCGTGGATGTGGTGCGCCATTAGTATTTGGACACTAATGTCGCACCAACACATGGTGCGCCATTAGTATATAGTAGTGGCGCACCACATGTGTGGTGCGCCATTAATGTCAATATTATCTATAGCCCTTTTCCTAGTAGTGCCACCTGTACCGGGTGCCACTTGGTAGACTACTAACACAACATACAAACACCAGAAAATAGTTGCGACTCTTGGACAGAGATCAAGGCGATTAATAAGTCGAGAGGGGCACTTAAGCATTCCAATGTGTGGTAGTAGCTGTTCATGGATCACAAACACAGAACTCAGTTCCTGAGGATGGTTCTAATGAGACAACCCACCATGTACTCCTACATGGCCTCCCACCGCTACCTTTACCAAATCGTGTTCACACACTTAGCTCTCAACAGTAGGACATGTTCACCACATTCCAATTCATCCCTGATGAATCATACCTGACTCAACTCTAAGCAGTAGCAGGCATGACAACAAGCATGAATGAGTAGGCACATCAGGGCTCAAACAACTCCTACTCATGCTAGTGGGTTTTCATCTATTTACTATGGCAAAGACAGGTCATGCAGAGGAAAGGGGTTCAACTACCGCAACATGTAACAGATGAATTGTTGTTGTCCTAATGCAGTAAAAGAGAGCAGGAGCGAGAGAGTGGGATTGTATCGGAATGAACAAGGGGGGTTTTGCTTGCCTGGCACTTCTGAAGATAGTATAGCTCTTGATCGGTGTCATCGAACTCATCTTCGGAACATACGTCTATTGAGGGGGAACAACACCGACAAACGAACAGAAACAACATTCAATTCAATGCAATGCACAAGAAAATGAATGATATGACATATAAAGGTATTCAATTGAGCTAATGCAACAGCAAATAATTTAATTTGAAGTGGAATTCAAACTACATCAAATTCCAACTCCTAACCTATTTTTCAAATTTACCCTAATCATGTTTTATCCTAAACAGTGGAGTTGACTTGCTCAAACATGCATCAACATGGCATAAACATATTCCTTGGATTTTTCTGATCATTTTTCATATTTTGGAGTTACGTTTTCATTTCTGTGAATTTTTTAAGTTTTGCTAATTTTTTGGAATTTCCTGATATACTTTAAATCCAGAAAATCAATTACTGTGTCAGCACTGCGTCATTCTTGCGTTAGCAAGTCAATAGCACTGACCAGGTCAAACCTGACACACGGGGTCCACACGTAAGTGACACAGGGTTAACAGGGGGGTTTAAATTAGCCTAACTAAAGATTAGGGGCGTCGGGGCCCATCTGTCATTGACCCAGAGGGTCATTAGGTTAGTGCTAACTGGGGGTTTGACCGGCGTTAAGCCGCCGGCGAGGACGAACGCGACGGAGCTGATCGGGATCGTCGCTCCGGTGACCAATTGGGCGGCGGCGGCCACGGGCGAGGAGTCGGGGCTCGTCCGCATCGTTTCGAGCAAACAAGAGGGGCGTGGGGGGCCTGAGATCGCCGGAAACAAGCTCGGGGCAGCGGCCGGAGCACGGCCAGATTCGGGCGGGGTGCTGCAGGGCACGGCAGGAGCTGCGGGCGACGGCGTTGGTCTTCTGGGAGGCTGCCAAGCGCGGTGACATGCGCGGGCACGAGCTGCGGTGGCCCTGGCCTAGGTGGCGACAAGGGCAGGCGGTGGTGAGCTCTCGGGTCCGAGGAAGAGAGGAGAGGGGAAACGACGAGGTGCTCACGGCGGAGTCGAGGCGGAGCTTAACAGGCTCGGGGAGGCGTCAGGGACGGTGTACTGTCGCCGGCGATCTTGGTGCAGAGGCGGCGGGGTCGAGCTCGATGGCGAGGCTCCACTGCTTCCGGCGATGCGTGGCTCGTCGAGGTCGAAGAGGAGGTCGTAGAGGATCTCCCGGATATGGCTACAGGGCTAGGGGTGGCTGTAGAGCGCGGTGGCAGCGAGCGCGGCGATGGGTGTGCTCCGGTGCGAGAGAGGGAGCGGTAGCAGAGAGGAGAGAGCTCGAGGGGGTTCTACGGGGGTAGCATGGCCTCTCCAAGGCCGTCTAGGCCGTCGGGGGTGAAGTAGGCAGGGTGGAGGTGGTGCGGTGCGTGCTCGCGCATGTCAAGCGCGTGCCCTCGTCCTCCTGGCGCCAGGAGGACGACGACTGGCGTCGGCTGGTGGGGTTGGGCCGCCTACTGGGCTGGCCAGGCAAGGCCAGGTAGGTTTCTGCCTTTTATTATTATTCTTTCTGTTTTTTTATACTTTGCCACTGTTTTCAAATTTAAACAAATTCAAAACAATGCCAAATATCCCTTGAATAATTTTATGTTGCTAGATGGACTTTTCCAACAGCACATAAAACGTTTCAAAGTTATTTGAATATATATCCCATATATTATGAATATAAATCCAAATTCAAATACAATAATGTTTTAAATTCAGTGCCCAAAATATTCCTTACAAATGTTCATTATTTTTGGTTTGGTGCAAAAGCCTTGCCAAAAATAACCAACATTATTTGAGGCCATTTTGGAAACATTGAATGCATTTTCCAGGGTTCTTTGCCCTCCTTTTGATTAAAGTTTTGAGGCTTCAATAATCCTGAATTCAAGTTTCAGAAATGTAAATATGATGCCTGGATGCAGATGCGACTATCTACAAACAAAATTCTAGGGCTGTGACAACTCACCCCCACTAAACAAGAATCTCGTCCCGAGATTCAAGACGTGAGGTAAGAAGACAGAGGGGACGCAGGATAACACAATCTTCATGATCCAATTTCCCTTCTTGAAGATGTTGAATCATTGCTTCAAATTGACCTTGACGTCCTTGCTTTTGAGATCTTCGTCCAACACGATGTCGACAGAAAGAAACTCTATAGGAATCGATCTCCTCGAAGATCGAGCAACTTAGGATCAACTAATGGAGTGAGACGTAAGGACATCTCTTGAGTTGAGGCATAAATCACACATCAAGTGCAATGGGAAGAAGTAGATGACAAGGATTCAAGTTGGTAGGCAACAATTCCACGCTTGAGTAAGATGGTGCATGGTTTCAAAGTTGCGAGGAGATAATTGCCATGATCTCATAACAGGGCACCTCAGGGGAGGTGACCCATAGAATTAATCAATTAAGTGGCAAAAAGAATTACTTTTGATGCATAGATCATTGAAAATCTCTAAACCAGCCTAAGGAAAATCACAAATGATCATTTGTAGGAGTTCGGAGAAATGGCATACCCGGTTTGGAGAGAGAACTAGAGTTATAAGACAACTACATTCCAGATGAGCCGAGGATATAACCCAGTGGCTGAGCATGCTCTCATGAACTTGAGCATTTCCTTACTCATCAAGGTCTTACCAACATCCGTGTCGAGGATCATGGCAACACATCATACTACCATGATGAATAGTGATGGACGATGCAGATGCAAAGGAAGACAACACTTTCTCAGATTTGTCCTTAGCAATGCCAAGGAACAAAACCCGGATGGTCGACCGAGAGACATTTAGCACTCCGCTTCTAATGTTCACCTTGATGTACTAGATAGCACAATCATGCTTAAAAGCATTAATATGGCCATCAAGTATAGGTCGGGCTTCGGAAGCACAAAATCCATAAGGAACAACTTCTAGAATAAGTCGCACGAGATCCTCATGGTGAAGATGGTCAAATTGCTTAATCAAGAAGCTACAATAATGGAACTTCCGGCTAGGTGTGGCGGCCAGAACATCGACCTTGTCGGGACCTACATCATAGATCTTGGAAAAGTTCCAACCATCATATTTGCCTCAGATTCAGATCTGGTTGGAAACATGATATTTCAGATAGCATGTCTGGAAAAAAAAGTTTGCAACACAAACCGACAAGATGACGTTGCGAGATTCTCGGAAATGATCTACGATAGCAAGCTCCAAAACATGAGCTGGTTCTGCTACAAACCTGTGAACACGCTGTCCAAGACAAGCATGACCACATAGTAGTCTTATAATAAAACACTACCGAGTTCAGGTGGGGAACCATCATCGAGGATATCGAAGTCCTTGCGTAAGTCTAGCTCTTAAGAAGAAACTTCTTCTCCTTGAACAAATCAGTTAGTGGCTTGGTGTGCTTGGAAATACATGTGGAATGGAGGTAGCTAATCTCACAAACCAAAGTATACTTCGCACATGCATGACTGACTTGGGAAGATTCCATAGGAAGCAACATTGACTTTCTCGAATTCTCGACAGCAACTTGCAACAAATGCACATGTATTAGAGGAAGTCACTTCTTTTCATCCGAACATATGCTTCATGAACGGGACATGAAGATAATGCTTATAAAAGTTTCCAACACTGGCTTAATGTCCAACAAATCATGGAGAAGATAGGAATGTTGTCGATGGGCTCAACAACAATTCATCCAGGTTTCCATATAAATGGAATTCCACAATTATGTGAACAAGGTGATAGCATTGGTCAGACCAAAAGATGTAATGGTGTATGCTCGAGGGATCAACCACGAGTAAGACGACATTATGAACATCGTTCGTTCTGATTTGACTTGACGATAGCCCATAATCAATCAAAGTTTGGACAAGACAATAGATCCAACAATTGATCACGAGGATCAATCAATGACGATATCATCTCTCTTCAACACACACAAACACAAAGATATCCCTTTGGAATGAACTATGTTAAGCAAAGCTTTTACCTTCCAACTCTCCAAGTTGTTGTCTAGCTCAACCAACTAGCTCAGGGATATCCAACACAGATTCTTCGAGAAGGGGTGGTTTCTAAGAAAACCAACTTGATCGCAAGCTCAACATAACGGTCAGGGGACAACCTGGTGATACTTCCGAGAGGATATTCAGAACATCACGAACCACCGATATGTCATTAAGCTTCGGAGCAATCTTGCTTCCGAGGCAAGATGATGTGATCAAATAAGCAAGGGATTGACACAATCCTAACTCTTTGATCGAAGAATGCACCAGGAAATATGGACTAGGTAACACGATCAATCTTAGGATGATGATTCAATAACCAGCTCACTAAGAATGAGAGTATTGTCCATTAACTACCAAGCAACAGAGTTGCTAGGAGTATTGATTTCACACATCACAATTCACTTGTCGGTATTCCGGTTGCAACAACACGGGGACCGAGGAATGAACAATGATGGCGAGAAGTATCACTACATCAAGAATTCATAAGAGATGGTGCAATTCTCATGACAATCCTGACATAAAGATGGTAATACCCCAAGGTAGAACAGATCAAAGGTCTGATTGGCATTTGATCTACGGAATACAACTGATTTGACCCAATCGAAGGAATGGATAAGGTACTGGAGTTTGTTTCTCCTAGTCATTCCAAAATAGAATGGCCTGACGGACCACAAGAATATTAGAATTTTATGAACAAATGCAATGATATACCCTCGACTATCAATTGATAGACGAAGGTCTGAAGACAACTAAAGAGAGGTAACTCACTGAGCATATAACTTTCTGAGTTGTGGATGCATAGATTAATATGTCGAACCAAGTTCAACAGGTTTCTTCCGGATAATCCATGCAGAGAGGTAGGACTGGCCGAGTCACAGTATAGAATGGGGAACTCATCAAGAGCACTCTCGTTGTGATCTTTTGGTTCAAAAGAACTTCTGCCATAATGGTTCATGGTATTGGAAGAACGATATACCACGGAACTCAAAGACTATCCCAAGGGTTACTAATATCCTAAAGGAACTAGCAAACACTATCAACATGAATGAGTAGAGTGAATCTTGGGTTCAAAACCCAGAAATAGAATACCCACCAACTAAATAACATCACAAGATGCTTTCGAGAATGGTGGCCAGAATCATCACACTGGGGATATAAGTATTGCTAGATTACTGGGTGGTTCTCTAGGATGCCCAGGGTCATAATACTAGCTCCAGCATATATGTCAAGGCAATGGAGTACCTCAACAGACCGTTTAGTGTGCTTAATCTGGCCCAAAAGAACACCGGGAACTGGGAGGAAGGATTTGCAAATGCATCAGACTATTAGTAACCTGGGATGACTCGGACAGCATAACGGCTGTAAATGCTCAAAAATATTTCAGACATCCTGCAAAATGGTGGCATAACCACTCAACATCACAATAGCAAGGTTCTGAGATCAACTGTCAACACATGGAAATAGTAGGAACTGAACTGAGAATTGAATCCATCAATCCTAAGAGTCTACGGATTAGTAGCACGTGATCCTGATAGAAAGAAGAGAAATCCTAGTTTCTTAACACCGTAGGAAAGATAGGATGACTCGGATCAGAAGGGCATAAGGTAAAGGAGTAAAAAGAGCCTTACGTTCCCTTCCACAATCAATTCCCTTATATAACTAAAGCATTTATAGACTCAACTTCGACCAGTTTGGCTTGGTAATCCTACAGGCAGTCAGGCTCTGAGAACAAAGTTGTCAGGATCCCGATCCTAAGTTACACCAATCTAGCATGTTACACATCATATCAGCTTGCGGCCTCACGCACGGTATTCCCACGGGTGCCACCTTACCTGGCCCGGGACCGTTTGCGCCTTTTGGCTCATGTATACGATAGTGTCGCTAGCATCCATATGACAAAAAACCCGGGCTGACATGACTAGTCGTGAATCCAAAGTGGCACTAACTTACAGTGACAGGCATACATGACGCAACAACGAACGTGTTGGTCATCAACGTATGAACCCAAGTCGTAGCAAGCTACAAGGACTTAAAGGAACAACGCGTGACATTTCCCCGAAGGCACAGACACAGGAATGAAGAAGGACACATGCCGGCCAACCTAAGTGTTCTGGAGCAGTAGCAAGCTACCATGGCTCAATGGAAGCACTAGGAGACATTTCCCCATAAGAGAGGCTACCAAGAATAAATAGCTAGGTTGTTGGATCCCACACATACCAAGCATTTCAAAATCATACACACAATATGCTCGATATGTGCAAATACAACATGGCATCACAACGGAACTCTACAACTCAAAGTATTTATTCATTAGGCTCCGAGGAGCCACATATTACAAACATCGGTCTGATGACCCAGCATTCAAGGCATACAAGAAATAAGCACATGCGGAAGCTTAACTTGTCTGAGTACAGACAACTACAAATGAAAAAGGCTGAGAAGCCTGACTATCTACAAGAATCTGCCGAGGGCACAATATCGTAGCTGAGGTAACCAGCTAAACGCCGAAGTCCATGCGGAACTACTAATGAGACTAAAGTCTCTCTGCAAAAACATAAATTAAGCAAACCTGAGTACAAATGTACCCAGCAAGACTTACAGCAGAACTAGCTACATATGCATCAGTATCAACAAAGGGGGTGGTGGAGTTTAACTGCAGCAAGCCAGCTTTGACTTAGTGGCTATCCTGAACTACGACTGCTGGTAACTTTTTTGAGGTGGCGCACAAGAGTTCACATATTCACCATATCAATACACCACTATGGATCCGCTCCCGTCTCCCTACGAGAAGGCCATCCATAGCACTCATGCTTATCTTGCGCATTTTAGAGTATCCACTTTCACTTGTCTATGAACTGTATAAGCAACCCAGAGGTCCTTTACCGCGGACGCGGCTATTCGAATAGATCATTTATAACCCTGCAATGGTGTACTTCTTCACACACGCTCTCGCCACTTACCGCCATGTACACGTCATGTATCTCGGCAACCTTCAAGCGGAAGCCTGGCAAGGGTGTCGGCCACGACCTGAGTAACCACGCAAGTCTCTAGTCTAGGTTTATCGCCTATTCGGGTTCCATCTGCAAGGAGATCCGGCCGGGGTGTCACTCACGGCCCAAAATGATGTGTACATGGTTCCCAAGCCCACCAAACGGGCAACGCTTGGTACACCCGGCCACGGTGCCTAGTCTGTCCGAAGCCCACCTGTACCGGGTGCCACTTGGTAGACTACTAACACAACCTACAAACACCAGAAACTAGTTGCAACTCCTGGACAGAGATCAAGGCGATTAATAAGTCAAGAGGGGCACTTAAGCATTCCAATGCGTGGTAGTAGCTGTTCATGGATCACAAACACAGAACTCAGTTCCTGAGGATGGTTTCAACGAGACAACCCACCATGTACTCCTACATGGCCTCTCACCGCTACCTTTACCAAATCGTGTTCACACACTTAGCTCTCAACAGTAGGACATGTTCACCACATTCCAATTCATCCCTGATGAATCAGACCTGACTCAACTCTAAGCAGTAGCAAGATTGACAACAAGCGTGAATGAGTAGGTGCATCAGGGCTCAAACAACTCCTGCTCATGCTAGTGGATTTTCATCTATTTACTGTGGCAAAGACAGGTCATGCAGAGGAAAGGGGTTCAACTACCGCAACATGTAACAAATGAATCGTTATTGTCATAATGCAGTAAAAGAGAGGAGGAGCGAGCGAGTGTGATTGTATCGGAATGAACAAGGGGGATTTTGCTTGCCTGGCACTTCTAAAGATAGTATAGCTCTTCATCGGTGTCATCGAACTCATCGTCGGAACATACGTCTACTGAGGGGGAACAACACCGACAAAGGAATAGAAACAACATTCAATTCAATGCAATGCACAAGCAAATGAATGATATGACATATTAAGGTATTGAATTGCGCTAATGCAACAGCAATACATTTTAATTGAAGTGGAATTCAAACTACATCAAATTCCAACTCCTAACCTATTTTTCAAATTTACCCTAATCATGTTTTATCATAAACAGTGGTGTTAACTTACTCAAACATGCACGAACATGGCATAAACATATTCCTTGAATTTTTCTGATCATTTTTCATATATAACTTATTTCATTTGGAGTTGCGGTTTAATTTCTGTGAATTTTAGAAGTTTTGCTAATTTTCTAGAATTTCCCGATTTACTTTAAATCCAGAAAATCAATTACTGCGTCAGCACTACGTCATGCTCGCGTCAGCAAGTCAACAGCGCTGACCAGGTCAAACTTGACGCGCGGGGTCCACACGTCAGTGACATAGGGTTAACAGGGGGTTTAAATTAGCCTAACTAAAGATTAGGGGCGCCGGGGCCCATCTGTCATTGACCCAGAGGGTCATTAGGTTAGTGCTAACTGGGGGTTTGACCGGCGTTAAGCCACCGGCGAGGCCGAACGCGACGGAGCTCGTCGGGATCGTTGCTCCGGCGACCATTTGGGTGGCGGAGGCCACGGGCGAGGAGCCGGGGCTCGTCCGCGTCATTTGGAGCAAACAATAGGGGCGGGGGTGGCCTGAGCTCACCGGAAACGAGCTCGGGGCGGCGGCCGGAGCACGGCCAGGTTCGAGCGGGCTACTGCGGTGCACGGCAGGAGCTGCGGGCGGCGGCGTTGGTCTTCTTGGAGGCTGCCGAGCATGGTGACATGCGCGGGCGCGAGCGGCGGTGGCCCTGGCCACGGCGGCGACAAGGACGGGCGGCGGTGAGCTCTCGGGTCCGGTGGTTAGTGCAGCTACGACATGCAATCGAGAAAGAGAAGAGAGGGGAAACGACGAGGTGCTCACGGTGGAGTCGAGGCGGAGCTCAGCAGGCTCGGGGAGGCGTCGGGGACGGCGTACGGTCGCCGGCGATCTCGGTGCAGAGGCGGCAGGGTCGAGCTCGATGGCGAGGCTCCACTACTTCCGGCAATGCGTGGCTCGTCGAGGTTGAAGAGGAGGTCATAGAGGATCTCCCGGATATGGCTACAGGGCTGGGGGTGGCCGGAGAGCGCGGTGGCAGCGAGCGGCGGCGATGGGTGCGCTCAGGTGTGAGAGAGGGAGTGGTAGCGGAGAGGAGAGAACTCGAGGGGGTTCTGCGAGGGTAGCGTGACCTCTCCAGGGCCGTCTAGGCCGTCCGGGGTGAAGCAGGCAGGGTAGAGGTGGCGTGGCGCGTGCTCGCGCGTGTCAGGCACGTGCCCTCGTCATCCTGACGCCAGGAGGACGACGACTGACGTCGGCTGGTGGGGTTGGGCCGCCTACTAGGCCGGCCAGGTAAGGACAGGTATGTTTCTACCTTTTATTATTCTTCTTTCTTTATTTATACTTTGCCACTGTTTTCAAGTTTAAACAAATTCAAAACAGTGCCAAATATCCCTTGAATAATTTTATGTTGCTAGATGGACTTTTCCAACAACACATAAAATGTTTCAAAGTGATTTGAAAATATATCCCATATATTATAAATACAAATCCAAATTCAAATACAATAATGATTTAAATTCAGTGCCCAAAATATTCCTTACAAATGTTCATTATTTTTGGTTTGGTGCAAAAGCCTTGCCAAAAATAACCAACATTATTTAAGGCCATTTTGGAAACATTGAATGCATTTTCCAGGGTTCTTTGCCCTCCTTTTAATTAAAGTTTTGAGGCTTCAACAATCCTCAGTTCAAGTTTCAGAAATTTAAATATGATGCCTGGATGCAGATGCGACTTTCTACAAACAAAATTCTAGGGCTGTGTCAAACATCTTGTTAAACCCTACTGCCCTAACCCTACTGCCCTAGTTCTTAAGCATCTACAAGTACTAACTAATTGGATGAACCCTATCTTGGTACTTAAGCATCTACAACTACTTAAGCACCCATTGATGAACCCCAGGAATTTGTCCTAAAAACTACTTAAGCATCTACAACTACTGCCCTAATTAACATCTAGTTTACAATTATATTTACTTAACTACATTGGGTGCACAACAACTATATAACTACTTAATTATCTACAAGTAGTAGCTAAAATTTGATGAACCCTAGGAACCCTAGCTAGGCAGAGGTATGGGAGGAGGAGGAGGAGGAGGTGTAGGCGTGCTCACCTTGGGCGCCAGCGGAGTTAGGGAGCGGCCGAGGGAGGGGCATGCGGCATGGAGGTCGGGGTCGGGGCTCGAGCGTGCGGTGGAGGGCGGCGATGTAGGGTGACGACAATGGCGGCCACTGAGGGCAGCAGAGGGCGTGCAGAGGGCGACAGGAGAGCGCACGGCAGCCGACGGCGATGTAGGGCGACGACGGCAGCGACAGCAGATCGAGGGGGGATTTGGGGGAAGTGGTTGGAGGGAAGAAGAACCGCGCGGTTAAGTTAAAAATAGCAGTAGCCTGGCCCAGAAAAGCGCTACTACTACATTAGCTATAGCGCTGGCTGACAGAATGTGCTACTGCTACGTTACCTATAGCGCTTGTCTTGAAAGCACGTTGCTGCTACGCCTTTCTCCTTTATTTTTCTTTTTCATTTATTTTCCTTCACATTTTCTTTTTTTCCTTTCCCCTTTTACTATTTCTTTCATTTTCATTTACTTTTCTACGTGTTTTTCATTTTATTTTATTTTCATTAGCAGTAGCGCTTTCCGAGTAAAATACGCTGCTACAACCATCTTAGCAGCAGCGCGCTTTGCATAAGCTTGCTACTACTATTCCTAGCCTCACGAGAATAGTATGGGAATTGTAGTAGTAGCACTTCTTTCTTCAGACGCGCTACTGCTATAAACTTAGCTGCAGCGCGTTTTTTTGCCGGGCGCTAGTGGTAAGTAGTACTGTCCCTTCGTGCTTTAGGAAGTATGATTGCTATGATCCCTTGGATTCGTTTGAAATATCCCTTTTTGATAAACTTGATGCTTGCTATGCTTGTGGCCATGATGCCAATATGAATTATGCCTATGGAGATGAACTTGCTATAGTTCCTTATGTTAAGCATGAAATTGTTGCTATTGCACCCAGGCATGATAGTCCTATTATATTTTTGAATTCTCACAACTACAATATATCGGAGAAGTTCACGCTTACTAAGGATTATATTGACGGGTTGTGTTTTACTACTACACATGATGATTTTGATAAAGAAAATATGCATGTGCTTGTTGATCCTACTTACAATTATTATGAGAGAGGAACTACATCTCCGCCTCTCTATGTTTCCAATACGATAAAATTGCAAGAAATTGTTTATACTATGAATTGGCCTTTACTTGATGTGCATGAATTGTTCTTTTATGACATGTCGATGCAGAGGAAGAGAGTTAGACTTTGCTGTTGCATTATATATGTTACTTTGTGCTCACTGCTAAATCACAAATCATTGTTAATTAAAATTGGCTTTGATATACCTTGGGATCCGGTTGGATCCATTACTTGAGCACTATATGCCTAGCTTAATGGCTTTAAAGAAAGCGCTGCCAGGGAGACAATCCGGAACTTTTAGAGAGTCATTTATTTCTGTTGAGTGTTTTTTAAGTTTAAAAACAAAAAAATAAAGTGGGTAACCTAAAAAATTTGAAAAAGAAAAGTGGAAGTAAGAAGGACAAGCACCGTTGAAGTGGGGGAGCTCCTTGAACATTGTTCATGCCCATGGAAACTTTGCAAATCTTGAATTACAGAAACTTTTCAACAAAAATAATTATCCCCTTGTACAAATCCATTGTATTATAAGAATAATGTGCTAAAATTTGCCTTTAGGATGATTAGATTGCTTGTTTGGTATGTGAAGTGCAAAAACAGAAACTTTGCTGTAGAGCGTGAATTTACATTTTTTACTGGAATGTCAAAAGTTTCTGAAATTTTTACACAGTACTTCTATGGAAATGTTTTATTTTGTCCTAGTACTTCAGAATTTTCGGAGTTACAGAAGTATGGTGAATGTTCAAATTACTACAGACTGTCCTATTTAAGACAGATTCTGTTTTTGATGCATTTTTTCTAGTTTTGATGAAACTATCAATTTTATCAGTGGTATAAGCCAAGGAGAAGTTATAATACAGTAGCTAGAATGCAAAAACAAAATATGAAACGGTTTGCAACAGTACTTAAACTGGTAATTTGTTTTATCATACTAACGGATCTCACGAGGATTTTGTCATGTTTTGTGTAATTGAAGTTTTCAAGTTTTGGGTAAGATCACGACGGATGAAGGAATAAGGAGTGGAAAGAGCCTAATCATGTGGATGCTCGAGGCACCCCAAGGTAATATTCAAGGACTCCCAATCAACTAAGCTTGGGGATGCCCCGGAAGGCATCCCCTCTTTCTTCTAACGACCATCGGTAGTTTTACCTGGAGCTATATTTTTATTCGTCACATGATATACGTAAATTCTTGGAGCGACTTTTGTGTTTATTTTTCCTTTTTCTTTTATGCACCATGCTAGTATGAGATAGTCCTTGGTTGATTTACATAATGCTCTTTGCACTTCACTTATATCTTTTGAGTATGGCTTTATAGAATGCTTAATGTGCTTCACTTATATCATTTGAAGTTTGGATTGCCTGTTTCTCTACACATAAAAACCCGCCATTTGTAGAATGCTCTTTTTCTTCAGTTATATTTGTTAGAGCATGGGCATATCTTTTGTAGAAAGAATTGAACTCTCATGCTTCACTTATATCTATTTATAGAGTTGACAGGAATTGGTCACTCACATGGTTAGTCATAAAATCCTACATAAAACTTCTACATCACTGAATATGATATGTTTGATTCCTTGCAATAGTCTTGTGATATAAAGATGGTGATAGTAGAGTCATGCTAGTGAGTAATTGTGGATTGGTATAAATACTTGTGTTAAGGTTTGTGATTCCTGAAGCATGCACGTATGGTGAACCGTTATGTGACGAAGCCAAAGCATGATTTATTTTTGATTGTCTTCCTGATGAGTGGTAGTCGGGAATGAGCGATGGTCTTTTCCTACCAATCTATCCCCCTAGAAGCATGCGTATTAGTACTTTGTTTTGATGGCTAATAAACTTTTGCAATAAGTATGTGAGTTCTTTATGACTAATGTTGAGTCCATGGATTATATGCACTCTCGCCTTTCCATCATTGCTAGCCTCTTCGGTACCGTGCATTGGCCTTTCTCACCTCGAGAGTCGGTGCAAACTTCGCCGGTGCATCCAAACCCCGTGATATGATACGCTATATCACACATAAGCCTCCTTATATCTTCCTCAAAACAGTCACCATACCTACCTATTGATAACCCACAAGTATAGGGGATCGCAACAGTTTTCGACGGTAGAGTATTCAACCCAAATTTACTGATTCAACACAAGGGGAGCCAAAGAATATTCTCAAGTATTAGCAGTTGAGTTGTCAATTCAACCACACCTGGATAACTTAATATCTGCAGCAAAGTGTTTAGTAGAAAGGTAGTATGGAAGTAACGGTAACAGTGGCAAAAGTAACAATAGCAGTTTTGTAGTAATTGTAACAGTGGCAATGGTAAAGTAACTAAGCGAAGAACAATATGTCAAAAGCTCGTAGGCATTGGATCGGAGACGGAGAATTATATTGGATACGATTATTCATGCAACAGTTATAACATAGGGTGACACAGAACTAGCTCCAGTTCATCAATGTAATGTAGGCATGTATTCCGAATATAGTCATACGTGCTTATGGAAAAGAACTTGCATGACATCTTTTGTCCTACCCTCCCGTGGCAGCGGGGTCCTATTGGAAACTAAGGGATATTAAGGCCTCCTTTTAATAGAGTACCGGACCAAAGCATTAACACATAGTGAATACATGAACTCCTCAAACTACGGTCATCACCGGGAGTGGTCCCGATTATTGTCACTTCGGGGTTGCCGGATCATAACACATAGTAGGTGACTATAGACTTGCAAGATAGGATCAAGAACTCACATATATTTATGAAAACATAATAGGTTCAGATCTGAAATCATGGCACTCGGGCCCTAGTGACAAGCATTAAGCATAGCGAAGTCATAGCAACATCAATCTCAGAACATAGTGGATACTAGGGATCAAACCCTAACAAAACTAACTCGATTACATGATAAATTTCATCCAACCCATCACTGTCCAGCAAGCCTACGATGGAATTACTCACGCACAGCGGTGAGCATCATGAAATTGGTGATGGAGGATGGTTGATGATGACGATGGTGACGGATCCCCATCTACGGAGCCCCGAACGGACTCCAGATCAGCCCTCCCGAGAGAGATTAGGGCTTGGCGGCGGCTCCGTATCGTAAAACGCGATGAATCCTTGCCTCTGGTTTTTTCTCCCCGAACGTGAATATATAGAGTTGGAGTTGAGGTCGATGGAGCACCAGGGGAACCACGAGGCAGGGGAGCGTGCCCAGGGGGTAGGCGCACCCCCCACCCTCGTGGACAGGGTGTGGGCCCCCCTAGCCTTGATTCTTTCCAGTATTTTTTATTATTTACAAAAATAATCTCCGTTGATTTTCAGGTCATTCCGAGAACTTTTATTTCTGCACAAAAATAACACCATGGCAATTCTGCTGAAAACAGCATCAGTCCGGGTTAGTTCCATTCAAATCATGCAAGTTAGAGTCCAAAACAAGGGCAAAAGTGTTTGGAAAAGTAGATACGACGGAGACGTATCACCTATCATGGCATTTCCATAGCCATTTCGAGATATGTTGCCATGCAACTTCCATCTTCATCATATACATTACTTGAGCATTCATTGTCATATTGCTTTGCTTGATCGTAAGATAGCTATCATGATATTTTCATGGCTAGTCCATTTTTTGATATCTTTGCTATGCTAGATCATTGCACATCCTGGTACAGTGCTAGGGGCATTCTTATAGAGTCATACTTTTTTCTAGATATCGAGTTATAATACTGAGTTGTAAGTAAATAAAGGTGTGATGATCGTCATTTTTAGAGCATTGTCCCACTGAGGAAAGGATGATGGTGACTATAATTCCCCCACAAGTCAGGATGAGACTCCGGACGAAAAAAAGCCAAAAAAAGGGAGAGCCCAAAAAATGAAAGAAAAAGAGAGAAGGGGCAATGCTACTATCCTTTTACCACACTTCTGCTTCAAAGTAGCACCATGTTTTTCATATCGAGAGTCGCTTGAGTTATCACTTTCATATACTAGTGGGAATTTTCATTATAGAACTTGGCTTGCATATTCCGATGTTGGGCTTCCTCAAATGCCCGAGGTCTTCATGGGCAAGCAAGTTGGATGCACACCCACTTAGTGTTTAGTGTGAGCTTTCATAGACTTATAGCTCTTAGTGCATCCGTTGCATGCCAATCCCTACTCCTCGCATTGACATCAATTGATGGGCATCTCCACAAACCATTGATTAGCTGCATTGATGTGAGACTTTCTCCTTTTTTGTCTTCTCCACACAGCCTCCACCATCATATTCTATACCACCAATAGTGCTATATCCATGGCTCACTGATACATCCATTTTGCATCATGCTTTTATGATGATATTTATTGCATTATGGGCTGTTATTACACATTATATCACAATACTTATGGCTATTCTCTCTTATTTTACAAGGTTTACATGAAGAGGGAGAATGTCGGCAGCTGGAATTCTGGACTGGAAAAGGAGCAAATATTATAGACCTATTTTGCACAACTCCAAAAGTCCTGAAACTTCACGGAGATTATTTTTGGAATATATAAAAAATATTGGGCGAAGAAAGTACCAAAGGGGGCCACTAGCCAGCCACAAGGGTGGAGAGCGCGCCCCATCCCCTGGGCACACCCCCTGACCTTGTGGGCCCCCTGGCAGGCTTCCAGTGCCCATCTTCTGCTATATGGTGTCCTTTACCCTAGAAAAAATCATAAGGAAGCTTTCGGGACGAAGCGCCGCCGTCTCGAGGCGGAACCTGGGAAGAACCAATCTAGGGCTCAGGCGGAGCTGTTCTGCCGGGGAAACATCCCTCTCGAAGGGGGAAATCATTGCCATCGACATCACCATCGATCCTCTCATTGAGGGAGGGTCAATCTCCATCAACATCTTCACCGGCACCATCTCCTCTCAAACCCTAGTTCATCTCTTGTACTCGATCTTGGTCCCAAAACCTCAGATTTGTACGTGTGAGTTGCTAGTAGTGTTGATTACTCCTTGTAGTTGATGCTAGTTGGTTTATTTGGTGGAAAATCATATGTTCAGATCCTTAATGATAATTAATACTCCTATGATTATGATTATGAACATGCTTCATGAGTAGTTACGTTTGTTCCTGAGGACATGGGAGAAGTCTTGTTATAAGTAATCATGTGAAATGCTTCGTGAGTAGTTACGTTTGTTCCTGAGGACATGGGAGAAGTCTTGTTATAAGTAATCATGTGAACTTGGTATTAGTTCGATATTTTGATGAGATGTATGTTGTCTTTCCTCTAGTGGTGTTATGCGAACGTCGACTACATGACACTTCACCATTATTTGGGCCTAGGGGAAGGCATTGGGAAGTAATAAGTAGATGATGGGTTGCTAGAGTGACAGAAGCTTAAACCCTAGTTTATGCGTTCCTTCGTAGGGGGCTGATTTGGATCCATATGTTTCATGCTATGGTTAGGTTTACCTTAATACTTATTTCATAGTTGCAGATGCTTGCGAGAGGGGTTAACCATAAGTGGGAGGCTTGTCCAAGGAAGGGCAGCACCCAAGCACCGGTCCACCCACATATTAAATTATCGAAGTAACGAACGCGAATCATATGAGCATGATGGAAACTAACTTGACAATAATTCTCATGTGTCCTCGGGAGCACTTTGCATTATATAAGAGTTTGTCCAGGCTTGTCCTTTGCTACAAAAAGGATTGGGTCACCTTGTTTACTTTTATTACTTGTTACCCGTTATGATTTATCCTATCATGAAACTATCTGTTACCGATAATTTCAGTGCTTGCGGAAAATCCTTGCTGAAAACCACTTGTCATTTCCCTCTGCTCTTCGTTGGGTTTGACACTCTTACTTATCAAAAGGACTACGATAGATCCCCTATACTTGTAAGTTTGTCTTATCTTGTGATGAGTGCCAAAGGATTGGTAATATTAGTAGACGTCGGGAAATGCCTATGAGTTATTCACTTGTTATTGAAGCGTTTGATGTTTTGGGCTTTGATTATATGGGACCTTTTCCTTCCTCTAATGGGTATACCCATATTCTAGTTGATGTTGATTATGTTACTAAGTGGGTTGAAGCTATTCCAACTGGTAGTGTTGATCATAACAGTTCTATTAAGATGCTTAAAGAAGTTATTTTTCTGAGCTTTGGAGTCCCTAGATATTTAACGACTGATGGTGGTTCACATTTTATTCATGGTGCTTTCCGTAAAATGCTTGCTAAGTATGATGTTAATCATAGAATTGCATCTCCTTATCATCCTCAGTCTAGTGGTCAAGTATAATTGAGCAATAGAGAGATTAAATTAATTTTGCAAAAGACTGTTAACAGATCTAGAAAGAATTGGTCTAAGAAACTTGATGATTCTTTGTGGGTGTATAGAACTGCTTATAAGAATCCTATGGGTATGTCTCCATATAAAATGGTTTATGGAAAAACATGTCACTTACCTCTTGAGCTAGAACATAAGGCATATTGGGCTATTAAAGAGCTCAACTATGATTTTAAACTTGCCGGTGAGAAGAGGTTATTTGACATTAGCTCACTTGATGAATGGAGAACCCAAGCCTATGAGAATGCCAAGTTGTTTAAAGAAAAAGTTAAAAGATGGCATGACAAGAGGATACAAAAGTGTGAGTTCAATCTAGGTGATCATGTTTTGCTATACAACTCTCGTTTAAGATTTTTTGCAGGAAAACTTCTCTCTAAATGGAAAGGCCCCTACATCATCGAGGAGGTCTATCGTTCCGGTGCCATAAAAATTAACAATGCCGCAGGCAAAAATCCGAAGGTGGTAAACGGTCAAGGACTTAAACATTATATCTTAGGTACTCCCATAAATGTTGAGACCAATATAATTGAGATCGTGACACCGGAGGAGTACATAAAGGACACTTTCCAGAATGTTCCAGACTCTGAAAAGGAATAGGTATGTGGTACAGTAAGTAAACTGACTCCAAAACATTTCCAATGATAAATTTTCTCCGTTTTGGAATATTTAAAAAATAGGAAAATTAAAAGTAGTCCGAAAGAGACACGAGGCCACCACAAAGGTGGAGGGCGCGCCCTACCCCCTTGGGCACGCCCCCCAACCTTGTGGCCACCTCGTGTGCCCCCCGCACTCTGTTTTCTTGCAGAATACTTCTTATGGTTGGTAAAAATTCATTATATAATCTCCTGAAGGTTTTGACCAACGTACCACGCAAAAATCCCCTGTTTTCGTTTTGAGTTGTTCCTGCAGCAGATTTAGAGGAAGATGTCTTCGCAAGAATTGGTCGGGGAGAGTCGGGTATCTCACCTAGCACCAGTCGCAAGAGCATACAGTGATGCTAACCACTTTGGGTCAGCCACGGAGGAAGAGATGGAGGTTGACTTGAAAAGAGTGGATGCCATGGAGGAGGATCAAGAAGTTGCCTCTCGTCTTCAAACCAGATTCATGATGGAGGAACTTCAGAGCTCAGCAATACCAAATTCGGTTATTCCTCCCAATGCTAAATTTCTCTCTGATGAAAATTTGAAAAAGAGTGTTGCTCTCTCTCCCGTAGCAAGACAACATCCATGGGTAGATGGAGCTCTAGCCGTCACGGGTAAACTTCGCAAGGAAGTGATGGATCTTAAGAAGCAAATTAATAAGCTCGAAGAAGAGAATCGTATCCTCAGATGCATCATCACCAAGAATATTACATCACCACCTCTGAAGAAAGAGATCTAAATACATGGGTATAGGCACTCCCCTTGGCAACTGCCAAGCTTGGGGAGTGCCCCAATATAGTATCACCATCACATCTTTATCTTTATCGCTTTACTTAGTTCGATTCTTTGGGTTATATCTTGATCTAGTAGAATAAAGTTTTTAGTATGATCTAGTTTTGAGTTTTGCTTTATGATCCCTCTATGTAATCAAGTCTGTGAGATATATAATAAAAAGTAGTTTTGAGATAAGGGCTTTGCTTTCTTGCTATGATCTTGCGGGAATTAAATAAAAGAAAGATAAAAAGAAACATCCCTCCCGGAGGGGGAAATCGTCGCCATCGTCACCACCATTGATCCTCTCATCGAGGGAGGGTCAATCTCCATCAACATCTTCACCAGCACCATCTCCTCTCAAACCTTAGTTCATCTCTTGTATCCGATCTTGGTTCCAAAACCTCAGATTGGTACCTGTGGGTTGCTAGTAGTGTTGATTGCTCCTTGTAGTTTATGCTAGTTGGTTTATTTGGTGGAAGATCATATGTTCAGATCCTTAATGATAATTAATACTCCTCTGATTATGATTATGAACATTCTTTGTGAGTAGTTATGTTTGTTCCTGAGGACATGGGAGAAGGCTTGTTATAAGTAATCATGTGAACTTGGTATTCGTTCGATATTTTGATGAGATGTATGCTGTCTTTCCTCTAGTGGTGTTATGTGTGTTTCCTCTAGTGGTTTTGGTCATTGTTGCAATTAAGAGGAAGTAATAAAGAAAGAGATGCCTCACATATAAATATACTATCTTGGACATCTTTTGTAATTGTGAGCACTCATTAAAATATGACATGCTAAAAGGCTGATGTTGGACAAGGAAGACAGCATAATAGGTTAAGTTTGCTTATATCCGAATAGAAGTTATATTGTCATGGATCATCCAACATGTTGAGCTTGCCTTTCCCTCTCATGCTAGCCAAATTCTTTGTACCAATTAGAGATACTACTTGTGCTTCCAAACTTCCATAAACCCAGTTTTGCCATGAGAGTCCACCATACCTGCCTATGGATTAAGTAAGATCCTTCAAGTAAGTTGTCTTCGGTGCAAGCAATAAAAATTTCTCTTTAAATATGCATGATTTATTAGTGTGAAGAAAATAAGCTTTATACGAGCTCGTGACATGGAAGAAATAAAAGCGACAGACTGCATAATAAAGGTCTTTATCACAAGTGGCAATATAAAGTGACGTTCTTTTGCATTAGGATTTTTTGCATCTAACCATAAAAGCGCATGGCAACCTCTGCTTCCCTCTGCGAAGGGCCTATCTGTTATTTTTATCTCCTACCCTTATACAAGAGTCATGGTGATCATCACCTTTTCTTTTTACACTTTTCCTTTGGCAAGCTCTATGTGTTGGAGAGATCCGGATATATATATCCACTCGGATGTAGGTTTTCATAAAGTATTATTGTTGACATTACCCTTGAGGTAAAAAGTTGGGAGGCGAAACTATAAGCCCCTATCTTTCTCTGTGTCTGATTGAAACTTTGTACCCATAAGTATCGCGTGAGTGTTACAATTGTGAAAGATTATATGATAGTTGAGTATGTGGACTTGCTGAAAAGCTCTTATATTGACTCTTTCCGATGTTACAATAAATTGCAATTGCTTCAATGACTGAGATCATAGTTTGTTAGTTCAATGAAGTTTCTGATTCATACTTTACCTTGCGAACGAATTGTTACTTCATCATAAGAAATTATATGGCATTATAAGTTGTTGTTCTAAAGATGATCATGATGCCCTCATGTCCGTATCTTATTTTATCGACACCTCTATCTCTATACATGTGGACATATTTATCGATATCGGCTTTCGCTTGAGGACAAGCGAGGTCTAAGCTTGGGGGAGTTGATACATCCATTTTGCATCATGCTTTTATGATTATATTTATTGCATTATGGGCTGTTATTACACATTATATGACAATACTTATGGCTATTCTCTCTTATTTTAGAAGTTTACGTGAAGTGGGAGAATGCCGGCAGCTGGAATCTGGACTGGAAAAGGAGCAAATTTTAGACACCTATTCTACACAACACCAAAAGTCCTGAAACTTCACGGAGATTATTTTTGGAATATATAAAAAATATTGGGCGAATAAAGTACCAGAGGGGGGCCACCAGCCAGCCACAGGGATGGAGGGCGCGCCCCACCCCCTGGGCACGCCCCCTGACCTTGTGGGGCCCCTGCCAGGCTTCCGGTTCCCATCTTCTGCTATATGGTGTCTTGTACCTGGAAAATTCATAAGGAAGCTTTCAGGACGAAGCACCGCTGTCTCGAGGCGAAATCTGGGCAGAACCAATCTAGGGCTCCCTCGGAGCTGCTCTGCCGGGGAAACATCCCTCCCGGAGGGAGAAATCATCGCCATCGTAATCACCATTGATCCTCTCATCGAGGGAGGGGCAATCTCAATCAACATCTTCACCAGCACCATCTCCTCTCAAACCCTAGTTCATCTCTTGTATTCGATCTTGGTCCCAAAACCTCAGATTGGTACCTGTGGGTTGCTAGTAGTGTTGATTACTCCTTGTAGTTGATGCTAGTTGGTTTATTTGGTGAAAGATCATATGTTCAGATCCTTAATGATAATTAATACTCCTCTGATTATGATTATGAACATGCTTTGTGAGTTGTTATGTTTGTTCCTGAGGACATGGGAGAAGTCTTGTTATAAGTAATCATGTGAACTTGGTATTCATTCGATATTTTGATGAGATGTATGTTATCTTTCCTCTAGTGGTGTTATGCGAACGTCGACTACAGGACACTTCACCATTATTTGGGCCTAGGGGAAGGCATTGGGAAGTAATAAGTAGATGATGGGTTGCTAGAGTGACAGAAGCTTAAACCCTAGTTTATGCGTTCCTTCGTAGGGGGCTGATTTGGATCCATATGTTTCATGCTATGGTTAGGTTTACCATAATACTTATTTCGTAGTTGCGGATGCTTGCGAGAGGGGTTAATGATAAGTGGGAGGCTTGTTCAAGGAAGGGCAGCACCCAAGCACCGGTCCACCCACATATAAAATTATCAAAGTAATGAACGCGAATCATATGAGCTTGATGAAAACTAACTTGACAATAATTCCCATGTGTCCTCGAGAGCACTTTGCATTATATAAGAGTTTGTCCAGGCTTGTCCTTTGCTACAAAAAGGATTGGGCCACCTTGCTGCACCTTGTTTACTTTTATTACTTGTTACCCGTTACGATTTGTCCTATCACAAAACTATTTGTTACCGATAATTTCAGTGCTTGCAGAAAATACCTTGCTGAAAACCACTTGGTATTTCCTTCTGCTCCTCGTTGGGTTCGACACTCTTACTTATTGAAAGGACTATGATAGATCCCCTATACTTGTGGGTCATCACTCACATTCATGTATTGCGTGAAAGTTGAAAAGGCTTGAGAACATTAAAAGTATGAAAAAATTGCTTGGCTTGTCATCGGGGTTGTGCATGATGAAATACTTTGTGTGGTGAAGATGGAGCATAGCCAGACTATATGATTTTGTAAGGATAACTTTCGTTGGCCATGTTATTTTGAGAAGACATGATTGCTTTATTAGTATACTTGAAGTATTATTTTCTTAATGTCAAATGATAGACTATTGCTTTGAATCACTCGTGTCTTAATATTCATGCCATGATTACATTATATGATCAAGATTATGCTAGGTAGCATTCCACATCAAAATTTATCTTTTTTATCATTTACCTACTCGAGGACAAGCAGGAATTAAGCTTGGGTATGTTGATATGTCTCCGTCGTATCTATAATCTTTTATTGTTTCATGCCAATATTCTACAACTTTTATATACTTTTGGCAACTTTTTTCATTATTTTTGGGACTAACATATTAATCCAGTGCCCAGTGCCAGTTCCTGTTTGTTGCATGTTTTCTATTTCGCAGAATATCCATATCAAATAGAGTCCAAACGCGATAAAAACTTACCAAGACTTTTTTGGAATATATGTGATTTTTGGGACAAAGAATCAATGTGAGACAATGCCCGAGGGCCCACAAGTCCTAGGGGCGCGCCCCCTACCCTGGGCGCGCCTGGGAGGCCTGTGGCCACACTGTAAGATGGTCGGTGCACTTCTTTCGCGCATGAAAGATAATTTCTAGATGAAAATCATGTTTAAATTTCATCCCAATCGGAGTTACGGATCTCCGGGAATTGAAGAAACGGTGAAAGGCCAGAATTTGGGAACGCAGAAATAGAAGGAAACAGAGGGAGAGACCAATCTCGGAGGGGTTCCCGCCCCTCCGCCGCCATGGAGGCCGTGGACCAGAGCGGAAACCCTTCTCCCATCTAGCGGGGAGGCCAAGGAAAAAGAAGAAGGAGGGGGTTCTCTCCCCCTCTCTCCCGGTGATGCCCGAACGCCGCCAGGGCAATCATCGTGTGACGGTGATCTACTCCAACAACTCCGCCATCTCCACCAACACCTCCAGCATCTTTCCCCATCTATCTATAGCGGTCCACTCTCTCGCAACCCACTATACCCTCTACTTGAACATGGTGCTTTATGCTTCATATTATTATCCAATGATGTGTTGCCATCCTGCGATGTCTGAGTAGATTTTTCTTGTCTAATCGGTGATTGGTGAATTGCTATGATTGGTTTAATTTGCTTGTGGTTGTGTTGATGTCCTTTGGAACCCATCATATGAGCACGCATGTGGATCACACCGTAGGTTTAGTTGTATGTTGATAGGACTATGTATTTGAGGGCGAGGGTGACAGCAGCTTCAGCCTAGCATAGAAATTGATGCATGCAGGATTGAAGGGGGCAAATATATCTTAATGCTATGGTTGGGTTTTACCTTAATGAACGTTAGTAGTTGCGGATGCTTGCTAATAGTTCCAATCATAAGTGCATAGAATTCCAAATAAGGGATGACATGCTAGAAGTGGCCTCTCCCACATAAAACTTGCTATCGGTCTAGTAACGTAGTTAGTTGCTTAGGGACAATTCTGCAACTCCTACCACCACTTTTCCACACTGACTATACTAACTTAATTGTTTATTTATCTAAACAGCCCCTAGTTTTTAGTTACGTGCTCTTTATTATCTTCCAAACCTATCCTACAACACCTACAAAGTACTTCTAGTTTCATACTTGCTCTAGGTAAAGCGAATGTTAAGTGTGCGTAGAGTTGTATCGGTGGTCGATACAACTTGAGGGAATATTTGTTCTACCTTTAGCTCCTCGTTGGGTTCGACACTCCTACTTATCTAAAGAGGCTACAACTGATCCCCTATACTTTTTGGTAATCAGCGCATCATGGGCTGCCTTGTGCTTATCCTCCAGATCCTTGGTGCATTGCTGGACAAGGGCCTCCAGTTCTTCGTCCTTGTTGCGGAGGGTGGCCTCAAGGTTCTTTTCCCGGGAAGAGATGTCCTTCTCCTTGGCATGCAGAAGCGCTACCCGCTCCACCGAACGGACTTCCTAGGCAGCGACATCCTCTTTCACCATGGTTATCACCTCCTGTTGCCACAGAAGGGTCTGGAACTGCTTGCTGTGCCACTCGCGCAGTTCACTGCCCTTGTCCCTCAGCTTTTGATCCGTAAGACTGGCGGAGTTGCGTTGCTCCTTGAGCGCCTACGACTTCTGGTTGTACCTGCTCTGCATCTCCTTAATGCCTATTGCCATGGACTCCAGGAAGGATAGGTCCATGATTGCACTGAGTAGGTCATCAGCCTCTTCAGCTCGCTAGCATAGCGGCACCACGATGCACTGGATCTCTTCATCAAGATCTGCACTTACTGCTGCGGAAGAGCCAGGGGCTCCGAGTCTAGGTTGGGAAAGAACCAATGCCAGCTTGCTCGAAGATGGTTGCGGGGCCTCGGCCGGGGTACCAAACTGGGGAGGAGGGCTCATAGTTTGAATAGGAATTTTCTCTTCAACCACCACCTCCGATCCTGGCGCGCTAGCGGGGATCTTCTCTGCTTCTTATGGGGCTTCTTGGATATCCCCGACAGCATGTTCCTAGCCCTCCGCGGCAGCAATCTTGGCAGCCTCTTCAGTGGCATCCTTGCCAATGCTGGCCACTTCCTCCAATAGCTCTGGTTCCTCGGCCAATGGAGATACAAGCGAGAACAGTGAACAAATGACAAAGAAATAATACACCTTGGTAAGCCAGAGACTTGAGGCAAGATGATGCAAGAAAAAAAAGACTACCCGGAGACTTTTGTCGTGGGAGGACCTCGGTTTCCCCTGCAACGTCTGTTGCCGGGACATGGCAACCACCCCCTTCCTCGGTAACCATAGCATCAACATGGGCCGATCCTTCCATCGAGGCCCTTACCGGGGATCTCTCGGCTCGGTCAACAGACAGGGTGCGCCCCTCCTAGAAGGCCTCGCTCTGGACGATCTCCCCCTCTTCCTTGGCAGGGGACAGGACATGCTCATCTACGCCACCCCTGGAGGGAGAAACATGTCCCATACCCTCGTGTCGGGGGCTGGGCTGGGGGCTTGGCGCTGGATCATTCCTGCTACCTCCCGCCAAGCCCGTGCCCTTCGAAGTCCCCGACGACTCCACTTGCTTGGATCGCTTAGCCTGGTGGATGAGGGTTTCTTCTTCCTCTCTGACAAGGACAACAAGAAAGATTGGATCAACAAATCAACAAGTGCATGATGCTTCGACAAATGAAGATAATGTTTGCCTTACTCAGAATCGATGAGCATGGAGCCCTCTCCATAGGTGGTGGGGTCGCTCTACTCCTCTTCAGGGTCAAGGGAGCAGTGCTTCCCGGCAACTTCGGGCCCTTTTGAGGAACATGGGGCTCTGGCGAGGATGAGCTGCGCGAGGAGCTGAAGCTTGATTAGGAGCTGGGGTCGACCCGTGTGACTGCTCGCCGCTTGGTAGGAGGGGTCTTGGCCTCAGAGAAGCGAGAAGAATGCCGGCGCATCACGTCCGGAATGTCGCCTTTGGAGGCTATATTCTCCACCTTCTTGGTGACGAGCGCATGAGGAGGACACTGGTCCAGGTCGGGCTCTGGGACTTGAGGGCCCGCGGCAAGCCACTCCTCTTCAGGTTGCTCCGCTTCCTCAGCCTCATCCCCTTCTTGGGCCTCTACTGCCACGGAATAAAGGGCTTCTACCCCGGCATACTCGTCTCCGGCAGCCTCCTCTGTGGCGTGCCCCTCGCTCCTGCCATGGGAAGTGCCTTCGTCTTCAGCCTCCTCCTAATCTTCCTCCTCCTCTCCTCCGGGCTTTGCCTTCCCGGCAGCATGAAGTGCCTTGTCCTCCTCGATCTGCCTCATGATGAACTCTGCTTCCATCAAGGAGGTGCGCTTGAACATATTTCCCCCCACTCTGGAAGCCCTTTCTTCCTGATTGGAAGCCCACTCAATCTCTGCATCGAGCTCAGGTAGTTGCTAATCAGCCGCAACTCCATAAGTGTTGCAGTCAGGCATCCACTTCAAAATCTGGTCCATGGCAGAGTTGATATTCAGCGGGACAACCCTTGCCAGCAATTTGAACGGCCCGAGGCTACCGAACAGCTGTTCGCACAGCCAGCCGTGGCCATAAACCGATAAATTGTTGGTGAGACCTAGATACATGCGCATCATGTCCGTAGCATCTCCATACCGCCAGGCGAACTTGTCTGTTTTCTGCAGCGGCGCGATGCGGTGTCGAAGGAAGTCAGCCCCCACCTGTTCAATGGTTAGCCAAGCAGCTTTGAGGCGGGCAATCCTGTTCAGCGCCCGGCGAAGCCTGTCGTCAGTGAGGCATGGCTCCCCCCAATCGCTTCCGCGCACAAGACACTCCGTTTGCGCACGGCAGTACTCTGGAGCATCCACGTCCTGAATCCAGCACCAGTCCGCCCTCCATTCTTCCCATCTGTCGCGTTGCTTAACAGGAAGGTAATTCCAAAGATCCCTCTTGCCCTGAGGGATCAAGCTTATGTTCCCTGAGCGGTGAGCCTTGTTTTCGACCCGCGGGACAAAGAAGTGCCTGAACAGATCCACATTGGGGGCGACTCTGCCGAAGTTCTAGCATAGGTGGGCAAAAATCGCCATGCACGCCATTGCATTTGGTGTGAAATCCAAGAGATGGAATCCATACACCACCATCATTGCCTTGAAGAAATATGAGAAAGGGGGCTGAGGCCGCAGAGGAAGTACGCGAAGAAAAAGCGGTACGAATTTGGCGGGTCCTCTTTCTCCTTCGAAAAGACCACGGGCGCGCAATGCCCTTTTGGGACTTCTCTCCCCCACATATACGCATACCTTGCAACTAGGGCATTGTTGTCCAAGCTCGATGGGAAGAAGACCACATCTCCTCGCCGCTTCATGTCCAGCTCTGCCGCTCTCTTCTTCTTCCCCTTTGCTGCAGCTTCCTTTGAGGTGGTCGCCCGCTTCCCCCTTGCGGCGGCTTTCTTTCCCATCCTTAGGGGTTGTGGAGGGGTGGAGGACTGGATGGGGGTGTCGGAGGTGGGTGTGGGCGCAGGGGTGGTCGCTTGGCTTGAGGAGGAAGATGATGGAGGATGAAGCAGATGCGAATGAGCAGTGCCCTTTCACGTTTTCTCTTTTATGGGGAACGAACGTGGGGGCAGCTCTTCACTATTTTCTCTTAGGAAGTTACTGTTTTACATTAACTACTTCAGTGCCATGACCCACGACCTGCGATAATTATGTGGAGTGAACATTGAGTTGACTGGTCATCATAACAAACTGCTGCACGCGCAGCACTTCTTCGATACGTGTTCGTGCACTATTTGGGGCCTAACCCAACATGCTCGGAGACACGTATGGCTCAGGCCCGGGCGCTTTTGTCGGGGTACACAAACAAGGGAGTATGTTCCCACTAACTTGTGCACGGACAGTAGGCCTCCCCCCAGCAACACTGAGCCCCCAAGCCAGAGAGGGATAGCTCTTTGAGGAATCAAAGGGCGGATCAAGAAGACCAAGACAAGCCAAGAGAACAACATATCACTAAGGAAAGACCTCCCTTGCCGGGCAGGCGAGCCTGGTCAGTTCGAGGCCTCACCAAGGACAAGTACCAAGATTCCCCCGGCAGGCTTGTCGGGGCCGCCAAGGGCAAATCTCCCCGCCAAGACTTCATCGCTCCACCGCACAGGGACGCAAGTCACTTATCAGCGTGGTGTCGAGCCCCCAAATGGTTAAGTGGCTGTCATTGGGCATGTGGCAGCCATTTCGAAGGGAGATTCTCCCTATATGACACCCGTCCAGAGGCGTGTCATGCAGATAGATAAGAAGATGGTTATGTGGCGCGACAGGCTTGACGGGCTACATCCTCAGCGTGACATCTAGTAGTGCATTTAATGCGCTTTGTCCTGAATGACAAAGTTAGGTCTGATAGCACTGTTGGCTATCTAATCAGTAGGTAATGACTGATTTGCCACAGTGGTAACCCCTTAGCCTATAAAAGGAGGCCATGGCAACACAAAATAGGATTCAGACCCTTGTACACTCTTACGCGTGTAGCTGCTCTCCCCGAGGCGATCTTGCCGAGCTTGAGCGCCGCGTGTCCACCAAGGTCCTCCATCAATCCACCAAAGCAGGAGTAGGGTTTTATGCTTCCCAGTGGCCTGAACCTGGGTAAAAATCACCAGCATCACCCCCGTCATGCGGTTCCATGGTCTCCGCTCTTCGTGCAATGCGCCCTTCCCCCTTGCCGAACCACAAGGGGCTGATGGACCCATATGTGACCGTGCTATGCCATGACACACAAGTATAGGGGATCAACCTTAGTCCTTTCCATAACTAAGAGTATCGAACCCAACGAGGAGTGGAAGGAAATGACAAGCAGTTTTCAGCAAGGTATATTCTGCAAGCACTGAAAATATCAGTAACAAGTAGTTTGATAGCAAGGTACTTTGTAAGGAGGAACAAGTAGCAGTAGTAACTAAAGTGAAGCAAGGTAGCCCAATACTTTTTACGGAAAAGGACAGGCCGGGACGGTCTCTTATAATAAGCAAACCGTTCTTGAGTACACACGGGAATTTCATCTAGTCACTTTCATCATGTTTGTTTGATTCGCGTTTGTTACTTTGATAATTTCATATGTGGGTGGACCGGTGCTTGGTTGCTGTTCTTACTTGAACAAGCCTCCCACTTATGATTAACCCCTCTCACAAGCATCCGCAACTATGAAAGAATAATTCAGATGAATCTAACCATAGCATGAAACATATGGATCCAAATCAGCCCCTTACAAAATAGTGCATAAATTAGGGTTTTAGCTTCTGTCACTCTAGCAACCTGTCATCTAATTAATACTCCACAATGCCTTCCCTTAGGCCCAAATATGGTGAAGTGTCATGTAGTGGACGTTCACATGACACCACTAATGGAAGCAACAACATACATATCATCAAAATATCGAACGAATACCAAATTCACATGATTACTTCTGACAAGACTTCTCCCATGTCTGTCGGCGTTCTGGGACCGGGGGTGCCCAGACTTGCCTGCCTGCGGCCCAGCGCATGGCTCCACCAATGGCCTGGTACGGCCCATCTTCAACAGCAACCACCCAAGACCCTCGCAAGGCAGACGACACCCTCCTCAGGGGCAGCCTCACTAGGCAGGCTCCAGAGGAGCGGAGATCTTTATGCAAGGGGCACCTCGCGAGGTTCGCGTGACATTGACGACCAAGGACAGGCGGGCGCTAGCGGGCGCAGTGTACCAGTTTCCTCTTTGGTGCTAAAGAGGCAAGCGAGGCGCAGAGTCCTGAGGCGTCAGGCAAAGGTTTCCATATCAGTGCAACAAGACCAAGACCAGCAGGACGGCAGGATGGAGGTCAACGCAGAGCCCACAGCAGCGTCACCACCAGAGCCTTTGACAGGCGAAGACCACCTTTTGTCAGGATAGCTTGTACTAGTTGTCCCCCTTCAAACTTGGGCGTTGTGGGATCCCTTCCCGCCTAACGTTTGGGAAGAGGACCAGGGCCTCTATAAATAGGACTAGGCACCACCAGGAGGGGAAGACGAATCGAAGAGAGGGATTCCACCCCGACGAGTTCACCAGCTGATCGAGCCCTAGAACACGTCACCTCCTGAGGCTGTTCACCCACTGTACTAGTTCATCCTCAGCCCCTCGAGGCAATCCACCACCACACTGGAGTAGGGTATTACACCGCAAGGTGGCCCGAACCAGTATAAACCTTTGTGTCTCTTGTTCGTTGGGTTCGTCGAGCTAGGCCGTGAGATCATTGAGCCAGCGAGCTAGGAAGAGAGTGTTCTTCGTGCACACCCCAGAATTCGAACCTCACAAGGGTTTGCCGGAACCCGTAATCCGACATTTGGCACGCCAGGTAGGGATGCGCTGAAGCCTTTCTTCCATCGATCGACGCACCACTGCTCCGCCGCATCCACGGCTGATGCTCGCTGAGCCCGTGCTGAGCGTCGGGCTGCCCTTGCCACTCGTGTGGCTTAGACGGCGCCCGTTAGCGGACCTCCCCGCCATTCTCCATCACCCGCTTCCAACGCCGCAACCGGCCCGGCGGGAAACGAGCAGCAAGCCTCGTTGCTGCACCCATCTCTGCGGCGGGACGGACGCACCGCCACCCTGTCGCTGACTCCGGTCGGCTCGTCATCCCACGCTCATCACGCACCCACGGACGCGCAGGCCGCGCTGCTCATGGCACGCGAGCTCCTGCGTTCCCGCCCAGTCCATGACCTCTACGAAGACTGGCTGGACCGCATCGCTGAGCTGGTCAGCGCCGCCGGGGGCTCTCCTGCACCGTCTCTCTTGCTGCCTCATCCACCTCCTGCTGTCGGCGACGTAGCCCATGGAGCGCCTCCACCACCTCCACATCAAGATGCTGCCCTTGCACCAAGACGTCACAGCCCCGCGGCTCGACCCACCGCGTAGGGCGCCCGTGCGTGATGAAGGAAGCTGCCAGGAAATCCCGCGGCCGCATGAAGATGCTCCCGCACTCCCTGCACCACCACGTCAGGATCGTGTGTCGCCTGCGGCGGCTGCGCATGGGTACCAAGACCAGGATCCACCTCCACGACGGGCTACAGTGACCACGGCGAGCTGCCGCGCCTTCACCTAAAGCTGCACAGTGTCGTCTGCCCGGCATGTTCAAGCCCGACCTGCCTCCATGCTACGATGGCACCCCCGACCCTGCTAAGTTATTGCAGCTCTATGAGCTGAGCATCGAGGCGGCCAACGGTGATGAGAAGGTCATGGCGAACTGGTTTCCCATGGCTCTCAAAGATGGCGCGCGCTCGTGGCTCTTGAACCTGCCCGCGGGATCGATCTCCTTCTGGGGCGAGATGCGTGAGCGCATCATCGCCAACTTCCAAGGCACTCACGACCGCCCGCCTACCGCTGGTGACTTGCGGCGCATCAAGCAGCAGCCAGGGGAGACCTTGCAGAAGTACATCCAGCATTTCAATAGCGTTCACCTCAAGATTCCCAAGCTGACGGACGAGGCCATCATCTCAGCATTTTCCGATGCCGTCTGTGATGTCAAGATGAAGGAGGGGCTCGCCATACACGAGGACACCTGCACAGCTCTGGAGATGTTCAACATGGCGACCAAGTGCACAAGAGCTGAGGAGGGACGCCTCTCCCTCCTCAAGCTCCTGGCTGCCGACCCAGAAGACAAGAAGGCAAAGACCAAGGACGTGAAGCGCAAGGGGGCTGCCATGCTCGCGGCGGAACCGGAGATGAAGCGCGGCTGTGACCACCCCGAGTCATCCACGGCCAACCGCCCGTTTTGCGCCTTCCACAACATGCACAGCCACAACACCAACGACTGCCAGGGGCTCAGGGCCATCCGCGACGGGCGCTTCAGTCGATGCCCCGAGCGCAATGACTGAGGCTACGGCCGTGGAGGAGGCCGAAGTGGAGGATGCTGGGACGACCGCGGCCCCCGCCAGGAGTGGCGCGACCGGCCTCGTGAAGACCGCTGGCAGGACTAGCCTCATGAGGGCGCCTAGAGAGACCAGCCTCGTGAGAACCTCCCTCAGGGCAACGCTGGCCTTCTTCCGCTACTGCCACAACCAAGAAGGAACGACGACCATCATCAAGACGAGGGGGCTGGGGGCTTCCAGGAGCCCCGCGCCATCGCTTAAATCTTGGGTGGCGCTGAGGCCCCAGCATCTGAATGCATATTCAAGCAGTTTGCTCGCGAGGTGAAAGCGGCCCTCCCCAAGCTCGAGGCCACGCGCCCGCTCAGGTGGTCCAAGTGCACCATTACCTTCAGCCCCTCCGACCAGCTCAAGTGCGCGGCAACTACCGGCGCCCTCCCGATGCTCTGCTCACCCATCATCATCAATGTCCAAGTCACCAAGACCCTCATCGACGGCGGCGCAGGGCTCAATGTCCTGTCCGTCGAGACGTTCGACTGCCTCCAAGTGCCATACGATCAGCTACATCCTACCAAGCCCTTCTCCGGAGTGACTGATGGCTCCACCACCCCAATCGGGTAGGTCCGCCTTCCTGTCACCTTCACAAAGCGCGACAACTACTGCACCGAGCTCATTGACTTTGACGTCGCCCACATCCGCCTGCCGTACAATGCTATCCTTGGGTACCCAGCCCTGGCCAAGTTTATGGCAGTGACTCATCACGGCTACAACGTCCTCAAGATGTCAGGGAGCTGCGGCGTCATCACGGTCGCCTGCGAGGAAAATGATGCGGTGTGCTCCCTCGAGTGCGCTTACCAAGCTGCAGCGGCCGAAGACCCAGATAACGAAGGTGTCGTCTACCCTCCTGAGGCCATCCCCAAGAAGAAGAAAAAGCTGCTCCACCTAGGCCCTTAGGAGAGTGGCGCCTCCAGGAGCACCACCTCAGGATCTACGCCCGCAGATGGGGCGCCTCCCTCCCTCACATAGGAAGGCGCACCCGGCGCCCTCCTCATGCTGGGCTCGGGGGCTCTCTTCTAGAGGGCCTCAGACCTAGTCAACGTCACAAGGGAGGCACTCGGGCACCACATGGAGGCATGCTTCACCGCATGCTTCCCTCAAGAGGGCACAAGGCATGGAGTGCCTGGTGCTCAGGAGGTCATCGCCAAGGCGACCGAGGAGCTTCAAGAGACTAGAATCATGCGCGGCGACCGCCGCCCACCACCTGGCGCAGCTCCTTGTCTTGGCACGGACGATGAGCTGCGCGTCTGCGTTGACATTCCAGGGCTCAACGGGGCCGCATCTCAGGAGCGTTTCTGGCCTTCGTGTGCTATCCAGTGCGAGGTCCACCTCATAGCTATGTTCGCATGCCCTTCGCCTTGCCGAACGCGGCTGTCACCTTCCAGCGCCACTTGCGGAGCGTTCTGGCGGCTCAGGAGGCCAAGCATCACGCAGTCCTGGTAGAGATGGCGATGATTCTTCATGAGCCACCCGGGCCCCCAGAGCCTCTCGAGGCTCAGGACCCAAGCGACTCGTGAGGAGCGACTTCTCCAGCATGCATCTTCAACTACTCCAACACCTGTCCAGCAACGGTACCAGGTGACTCTTTCCGATTCATTCAGTTGGGAGCGCCCCTCGGGTAGCATTATCCTCAAGTCGCCCAGGCCTGTCCCTGCGATGTGTATCCTTTCGCATCTTTAGCTTACTCTGTTGGGGGCGCCCCTTGGGCTGCATCATCCCCAGGCCGCATGGGTCCATCCCTGCGGCATGTATCGTCCTTGCATTTATCTAAACTAGCTTGCCTCCTTGCATGAGTTACCTTATGAACACCACCTGCTTGCCTGTTGACCTTCGCGGCCACCCGCGTTGCTGACCGGCCTCCTGCTCATCCCGCAACGGGGGCTACGCATGCTTGCACGGTGCTTTTGCTCGGGTCTGTCCCTGCAACGCTGACAAACCTGAGTGGTCGAGCTCTGGCTCGCGGCACGGTCCGCGCAAATCACCTCGCCAGACCCTCAGTGCCTTCATCTTCTTGCGGAAACACCAGTGCCGGGGTAGCAAGCGCTATTACAAGCTGTATTCTCTCCTCGCACTAACCCGCAGGGACCTCCGGGCCTCAGCTATGGGTGGCCCCACTAGCTCCTTCCTTTTATCATGCAATTCGCTTGCGCGTTAAAGGGGGGGCTCCTGAGCATCGCGCCTCGGGAGCTCCTACTGGCACTCCAGCCCTCACCCCTGGCCTTGACCACGGCATCGCGACCTGGCATACCAGCGGCGGCTGAGCTTGCTCGAGGGTCGGGACCCGAGGACGCAGAGCACTTATAAGAGCGTAAAAAGGGGGAAGTTGGCGCAAGCCTAACCCAGCCATACCACCGCCACCGACGCGCAAATCGGGTGCTACACCAGAAATTGCCTCAGGCTCACTAAGATAAGTCGCGCATTCAAATTAGCCCCGCGCAGTGACTCGGGATTTTTGACTCTTGCAGCCTTGCTCCGGCGCTGCTGCTTTCCTTTTCTGCCTTTAGGGAGCTGCTTGCACGCTAAAGGGGACCTCTTGAGCATCGCGCCTCAGGACCTCTTACCGGACTTTGGGCTGCTCACCTCCTGGCCTTGACCACAGCATCGCGACCTAGCATACCAGCGATGGCAGAAGCCTACCTTGGGACCGGGACCTGTCGGCATAGAGTGCCAAGCTACCGCGAGGACGAAAAGGGGGGACAACGCTGAAGCAAGACACGCAACCGCAAACATCATAATGGGAATAATATTGGTGCAAAAGCACTACAGATTCTTTACACACCCCCACGGGGTTCATCTTGATTCCTCACAAGGAACAAAAGAAGGAGGTCCCCAGGAGTCATATCTACAGACGTTGCCGCTGACGCCATCATCAACAGTGGGCAACGAGGGGCCGACGCCAACCCCATCCATATCATCGAGGACTACGTGCAGTCGCCACTGCCGCGCTCCGGGAGCGACGAGAGCTCGGTGGCACGTAGCTATCGTCGCTAGTCTCCGGAGACTCGTCAAGCTCGGGAGATTCGCCGGACTCCCAGGAGCCATTGCTGCTGCTGGAGGAACTATCGGCAGGGCCAAGGGCGGGCTCGGCACCTGCTGTCGCGCCATCCTGGCTGCCCCCTCCAGGGCAGCACTCCAGGCGGTGGCCTTCCTCGTCGAAGACCTTGAAGAACATCCTAGAGGCGCCGTCATACTCGAAGTGGATGGCGAGGGCCCCCTTCGCACGGCAAGCGCGGGCGACCTCGCCCCATCCACAGGTCATGAAGATCTTGCCTGGAGAGATGACCTCGACCTCCGCACCCGTTGCCGGGGTGCTGCACTCTGCATGCTACAACCACAGATCGAGCGGCCCTCTCGGTGGCATCACCTTGGTGAAGAACTGCGAGAATATAATCCACAAGCGTGGTGGCATCACCGCCCACACCCCGAGCTCGCGCGAGGAGCCCTCGGCATGAGTTCGTGGGCCAGCGGCACATGCCACCCCAGCCTGGCCGCCACGACTGTGACGCGAGCGGCGCGGGGCGCTGCCTCCTCCTCCAGAGCGTTGCACATGGGCGCACAAGGGCAGCGGGTAGCCAGGAGGAGGCCGCTCGTGCCTGGGCCTCGTCACCTCCTGCCTCGCGTCAGGGTCAAGGGGGCAATAGAACCTCTTCTTCAGCGGAAGCGGCCCCCGCTCTTCGCGGGGGGTTTTTTCCCGCTCTTCGATAATTTCATATGTGGGTGGACCGGTGCTTGGTTGCTGTTCTTACTTGAACAAGCCTCCCACTTATGATTAACCCCTCTCACAAGCATCCGCAACTATGAAAGAATAATTAAGATGAATCTAACCATAGCATGAAACATATGGATCCAAATCAGCCCCTTACAAAATAGCGCATAAATTAGGGTTTAAGCTTCTGTCACTCTAGCAACCTATCATCTAATTAATACTCCACAATGCCTTCCCTTAGGCCCAAATATGGTGAAGTGTCATGTAGCGGACGTTCACTTGACACAACTAATGGAAGCAACAACATACATATCATCAAAATATCAAACGAATACCAAATTCACATGATTACTTCTGACAAGACTTCTCCCATGTCTGTCGGCGTTCTGGGACCGGGGGTGCCCAGACTTGCCTGCCTGCGGCCCAGCGCGTGGCTCCACCAGCGGCCTGGTACGACCAATCTTCAACAGCAACCACCCAAGACCCTCGCGAGAGGCCAAGCCTCGCAAGTCGGACGACACCAAGACCTCCTCAGGGGCAGCCTCACTAGGCTGGCTCCCGAGGAGCGGAGATCTCTATGCAAGCGGCACCTCGCGAGGTTCGCGTGACGTGAGCCATGACGACCAAGGCCAGGCGGGCGCCAGCGGGCACAGTGTACCAGTTTCCTCTTTGGTGCTAAAGAGGCAAGCGCAGGCATGGAGTCCCGAGGCGTCAGGCAAAGGTTTCCATATCAGTGCAACAAGACCAAGACCAGCAGGATGGCAGGACGGAGGTCATCGCGGAGCCCACAGGAGCGTCACCACCAGAGCCTTTGACAGGTGAAGACCACCTTTTGCTAGGATAGCTTGTACTAGTTGTCCCCCTTCAAACTTGGCCAATGTGGGATCCCTTCTCGCCTAATGTTTGGGAAGAGGACCAGGGCCACTATAAATAGGACTAGCTACCACCAGGAGGGGAAGACGGATCGAAGGGAGGGATTCCACCCCGACGAGTTCACCAGCTCATCGAGCCCTAGAACACCTCACCTCCTGAGGCTGTTCACCCACTGTACTAGTTCATCCTCAGCCCCTCGAGGCAATCCACCACCACACTGGAGTAGGGTATTACGCCGCAAGGTGGCCCGAACTAGTATAAACCTTTGTGTCTCTTGTTCCTTGTGTTCGTCGAGCTAGGCCGTGAGATCGTTGAGCGAACGGGCTAGGAAGAGAGTGTTCTTCGTGCGCACCCCAGAGTTCGAACCTCACAAGGGTTTGCCGGAACCCGTAATCCGACAATGTCCTCAAGAACAAAAGTAACTACTCACAATCATATTCATGTTCGAGATCAGAGGGGTATAGAATAGCATTAAGGATCTGAACATTTGATCTTCCACCAAATAAACCAATTAGCATCAACTACAAGATGTAATGAACACTACTAGCAAACCAAAGGTACCAATGTGAGGTTTTGATACAAAGTTTGAATACAAGAGATGAACAAGAGTCTGAGATGAGATGGTGCTGGTGAAGATGCTGATGAAGATTGGTCCTCCCACGATGAGAGGGTTGTTGGTGATGACGATGGCTTCGATTTCCCCCAGCGGAATCGCTCCACCGGAGAGCAAAGGTGCTCCTACCCAAGTTCCGCCTCAAGACGGCGGCGCTCCATCCCGAAAGTCCTCTCCTTATTTTTTTCTAGGGAAAATGGGCTTATATACCAGAAGATGGGCACCGAAGGCTGGCCAGGGGCCCCACAAGCCGCCAGGGCATGCCCTGGTGCCTCGTGGGCACCTGGGTGGCCCCTTCTGGTATTTCTTTTCACAAATAACTTTTTTTATTCCAAAATAATTCTCCATGAAATTTCAGCTCATTTGGAGATGCGTAGAATAGGTATCTCTGACATGGCTTTTTTAGGTCCAGAATTCCAGCTGCAGGCAATCTCCCTCTTCATATAAATCTTGCAAATTAAGAGAGAAAAGGCATTACAATGGCACCACAAAGTATTATACTGATCAAAAATATTATAAACAATAGTAGGAAAACATGATGCAAAATGTATGTATCAAGATCGTGCCTTGGAGTTTGGAATTGTTAACCGACGAACCCATCGATCCTTCATAGATCTCATAGCGGAACTCTTAATGAAAGCACCAGTGTCAGAGTGAAATCCGGCAGACCTCGGGGTAGGGGGTCTGGAGCTGCGGATCTCAGATCGGTGGTAATAGGAACAAGGGAGACAATGTTTACCCAAGTTCGGGCCCCCTTGATGGAGGTAAAGCCCTACGTCCTGCTTTTGTTTATATTCATGGAGATGAATTAAGTACAGAGTTGATCTACCTCAAGATCGTGAGTTATGTTCTACCTCTAGGGCTAGGTGAATGTAATTGTGATTCGGTCTCCTCTATGGGCTAAACCCCTTGGCTTATAAACACACTAGGTAGGGTACCTAGGGTTACATGGTCGGCATCATGAGGATTGTATGGAGGCAGCAGGGGATATCTTGGAGTATACCTCAAGTCTTCAGCAGGGCAGTCTTGATCACACCTAGGCTCACATATTCTGGATTCCATCAATGAAGAGAACGAGGGCCCATCTACCCATCCAAGGACTATGGGTCGGATAGGTTATTACCCCCATATCCATGACACCGTCACCACGTCTGTCTTTATCATATATTAAAATCCAAAAATACTTTTTTGCAATTTGTTTACTTTTATTTGATTTTTTGTTTTTGTTTATCTATTTATCACTATGAGATTTGATCCTTGCAAAAGGGATTGACAACCCCTTGTTTGCATTGGGTGCAAGTATTTGTTATTTTGTGTGTAGGTACTGTTCACGAGGTATTGCATGGTTCTCCTACTTGATTGATAACCTTGGTACTTAACTGAGGGAAATACTTATCTCTACTATAGTGCATCATCCTCTCCTTTTCAAGGAAATCCCAACGCAGCTCACAAGTAACAGGAAGAATTTCTAGCGCCGTTGCTGGGGAGACATCACCAACACCTATCAAGTACCATCGCACAAACTTCCATCTCCTTGCATTACTTTCATTTGCCGTTTGCCTCTCCTTTTCATATCCCCCACTTCAAAAACCTTTTTCACAAAAACACAAAAGTATTTTTCGTTTGCCTTTTTTACTTGTTTGCTTGCTTGAAGTTTCTACCATGCCTGAGTTTGTTATTGAGAAAGACGATGGTAACATCCCTAGAGTTGAAATTCCCCAAAATTTGGATTCTAAATTTTTTGTTGCGGTACATGGGAACATTATAGGAAAAAGTGTTATCCAAGAAATCTTTAATTGCACGGGGACATTGGCTTGTAATGATATTTCTACTCTAAAAAGAACCAAGAGTTATGCTGAAGCTATTTCAGCGCTTGTTCTTAAACTTGAAAGAAAATTTATGCATACTCACCCCTCTTTGCTAAGGTTTTTCTATGAGTTACCAATTATCAACAACCCTAGGGCTAATAATATAGCTACTCTTGTCCTTATGAATGAATTTTATTATATAGTATGTGAGACTAGAGAGATCTTTTTTTATAATATCAGCCGTGAACATCCGGTCATAGATGAAATTTTGTTTTAAGAAGATTATTTATCGAGGCATTTGTTTTGTGATAATCATACTTTTGATGAAAATACTAAAAAATAAGTTCCCCATATACATATCATCCAAAAAACATCAATGGTATCAATCAAAAATATTCTTGGATAGTAAAGAGAGACCAACAAGGGTTTGAGGAAGGTTGCTTCAATAATTCTAAAATCATGGTTAATGATGTGTTCCCCATTATTTTTTAAAAGCCTCCCGATGAACCCGTGTCGAATGATGCAAAAACTAAAGATGACAACACTTGAAACTATGCATTACACCTATCTAGGGGCATAAAACAATAGCGCTTGTTGGGAGGCAACCCGATAGCTATCTTTATTTTTCTTGTTTATTTTCTGTTTTTCGGTGTGCGCACAATGCTACTGTTATGGTTGTGTTTTGTGTTTAAATTATTGTTTGTGCCAAGTAAATCCTTTGGGATGATTTGGATGATAGTTGCTTTGATTATGTGAGAAAACAAAAACTTTTGCACCCAGTAGCAGAATTGTTTAGATTCACTGGAACATGATAAATTTCTGCATTTTTTTGCACATGATTAATATACAAATTGCCCACGTTGTCCTAATTTTTCAGAATTTTTGGAGTTACAGAAGTATGGTCATTGTTCGGATCATTACAGACTATTCTGTTTTTTACATATTATGTTTTCATTGCATTTTTGCTTGTTTTAATGAATCTATGGATTGTATCGGGGGCTATAAGTCATGGTGAAGTTAGAATACAGTAGGTGTTATGGAATAATAAAATATGAATGGGTTCACAATAGTACCTAAAGTTTATGATTTTCTTGTTATACTAACAGATCTCATGAATTTTTTGTTGAGTTTTGTGTGCTGAAGGTTTCAAGTTTTGAGTCAGGTCACGATGTATGAAGGAATAAGGAGTGGCAAGATCCTAAGCTTGGGGATGCCCGAGGCACCCCAAGGTAATATTCAAGGACACCCAAGACTCTAAGCTTGGGGATGCCCTAGGTGGCATCCCCTCTTTCTTCTACCAACCATCGGTAAATTACTTGGAGCTATATTTTTATTCATCACATGATATGAGTTTTGCTTGGAGCATCGTCTATTATATGAGTCTTCGCTTTGTTTGCTTTTTCAGTTTGCCACAATCATCTTTGTTGGACACATCTTTTTGAGACGGACACACATTATTCATGATTTGTTATAATACTCTATGTGCTTCACTTATATCTTTTGAGCTAGGAAGTTGATTTAGTACTTCACTTGTATCTTTTAGAGAACGGCGGTGGTTATATTTTAAATAAGTAGTTGCACTCTCATGCTTCACTTATATAATTTTGGGAGTTTGATAGAGAGTAATGGCAATTAGCACGGTTATGAATTTGGTCCTAATATGATAGGTATTCAAGAGGGATATAATAAAAACTTTCATGTAGATCACTGAATATGATAAGTTTGATTCCCTGCAATAGTTTTGCGATAAAGATGGTAATATGTGGGAGCTACTAGTGAATGATTGTGGTTTAGTAAGAATATTGGTGTTAAGGTTTGTGATTCTTGAAGCATGCATGTATTGTCTTTCGTTATGCTAAGAAGTTGGAGCATGATTTATTATTGATTGTCTTCCTTATGAGTGTCGGTCGGGGACGAGCGATGGTCTATTCCTACCAATCTATCCCCTAGGGGGATGCGCGGTAGTACTTTGCTTTGAGGGCTAACAAAACTTCACAATAAGTATGTGAGTTCTTTATGACTAATGTGAGTCCATGGATTACATGCACTCTCACCTTTCTGCAATTTGCTAACCACTTCGGTACCGTGCATTGCCCTTTCTCACCTAGAGATGTGGTGCAAACTTCGTCGGTGCATCGAAAACCCGTGATATGATATGCTCTATCACACATTAGCCTCCTTATATCTTCCTCAAAACAGCCACCACACCTGCCTATTATGGCATTTCCATAGCCATTCCGAGATATATTGCCATGCAACTTCCATCGTTCCGTTATTATGACACACATCATCATTGTCATATTGTTTTGCATGATCATATAGTTGAGACAGTATTTGTGGCTCAGCCACCGTTCATCATTTTTTATACATGTTATGCTAGATCATTGCACATCCAGGTACACCACCAAAGGCATTCATATAGTCATATTTTGTTCTAGTATCGAGTTGTAATTTTGAATTGTAAGTATATAGAAGTGTGTTGATCATCATTATTCATTATTAGAGCATTGTCCCAAGTGAGGAAACAATGATGGAGAAAATGATTCCCCCACAATTCGGGATGAGGAACCAGACGAAATAAACAAAAAAGAGGCCAAAAAGAGCCCAACAAAAAAATGAGAGAAAAAGAGAGAAGGGGCAATTTTACTATCCTTTCCACACTTGTGCTTCAAAGTAGAACCGTGCTTTTCATATAGAGAGTCTCTTATGCTTTCTTCATATAACTAGTGGGAATTTTTCATTATAGAACTTGGCTTGTATATTCCAATGATGGGCTTCCTCAAATGCCCGAGGCCTTCATGAGCAAGCAAGTTGGATGCACACCCACTTAGTTTCGTTTTTGAGCTTTCATACACTTATAGCTCTTGGTGCATCCGTTGCATGGCAATACCTACTCCTTGCATTGACATCAATTGATGGTTGTCTCCATAGCCCGTTGATTAGTCTCGTCGATGTGAGACTTTCTCCTTTTTTGTCTTCTCCATATCAATCTCTACCACCGTACTCTATTCCACCCATAGTGCTATATCCATGGCTTACGTCATGTATTACGTAGGGGTTGAAAAAGCTGAAGTGCATTAAAAAGTATGAACTAATTGCTCGGCTTGTCATCGGGGTTGTGCATGATAAATACTTTCTGAAGATAGAGCATGACAAGGCTATATAATTTTGTAGGGATAACATTCTTTAGCATTGATATTTTGAAAGGCATGATTGTTTTTTGGTATGCTTGAGTATTGATGTCTTTATGTCAAATTATAGACTATTGCCTTGAATCATTCAAATCCTAATATTCATGCCACAAAAGAGATTACATGATGAATATGATAGGCAGCATTCCACATCAAAAATTCCATTTTTGTCATTTACCTACTCGAGGATGAGCAGGAATTAAGCTTGGGGATGCTGATACGTCTCCAACGTATCTATAATCTTTTATTGTTCCATGCTATTATAGTATCAATCTTGGATGTTTATTATGCAATTACGTGCAATTATACATCATTTTTGGGACTTGCCTATTAACCTAGTGCCCAGTGCCAGTTGATGTTTTTTGCTTGTTTTTGGCTTTTCAAAAAATTAGCACCAAACGGAGTCCAAACGTAACAAAACTTTTTGATGCTTTTTTCTGGACCAGAAGGGACCCTACAAGCTTCAGGCGAAGACCTAAAGTGCTACGAGGGAGCGACAAGGCTACCAGGCACGCCCTAGGCTTGTGGGCCCCTCGTGGCACCCTTGATCTAATTCCAACTCTATAATTTCCCAAATACTTTTTCCGCTGCCGCAAGTTTCTGTTCTTCGGAGATACCATCTGGAGACCTTTTCCGGTACTCAGCTGGAGGGGGACTCGATCATAGAGTGCCTCTACATCAACCCTATTGTCCTTCTGATGATGTGTGAGTAATTTACCACAGACCTTTGGGACAGGAGGTACCCAGGCTCGTCTGCCTGCTGCCCACCAAGTGGCGCCATCAGAAGGCCTGGCGCGGCTCAGCTTCAAGGCTTCACGAGCAAGACCCTCGTGAGGGCCCCCGCCTTGCAAGGGGAACATCAGCAAGGGTCGTCAAGAGCACCCAAGGGCTTCATGCGAGGAGGCCACCCGAGGCTCCTCGCGGAGCGAACATCTCTAGGCTCGCCAAGCCCGCCTCGTGCTGCATGTGGGTGATGAGAGCCACGACAAGCGGCGCCACGAGCCGTGCCAGCGGGCACTGATAAGGATGTTTTCCTCCTTCGTGCTAAGGGAGCAAGGACAGCATGTCAGTTCCCAAAGCAATCTCCAAAGGTTGATGTTTTGGTACAAGAAGACCGGGACAGCGGGCTCGCCAGGACAGAGGTCATCACCGAGCACACCACCGCATCATGGCAGGAAGCTTTGGCAGGCAAAGACCACCTTTAGTCATGATAGTGAAGGAAATATGCCCTAGAGGCAATAATAAAGTTATTATTTATTTCCTTATATCATGATAAATGTGTATTGTTCATGCTAGAATTGTATTAACCGGAAACATGATACATGTGTGAATACATAAACAAACAGAGTGTCACTAGTATGCCTCTACTTGACTAGCTCGTTGATCAAAGATGGTTATGTTTCCTAGCCATAGACATGAGTTGTCATTTGATTAACGGGATCACATCATTAGGAGAATGATGTGATTGACATGACCCATTCCGTTAGCTTAGCACTCGATCGTTTAGTATGTTGCTATTGCTTTCTTCATGACTTATACATGTTCCTATGACTATGAGATTATGCAACTCCCGTTTACCGGAGGAACACTTTGTGTGCTACCAAACGTCACAACGTAACTGGGTGATTATAAAGGTGCTCTACAGGTGTCTCCAAAGGTACTTGTTGGGTTGGCGTATTTCGAGATTAGGATTTGTCACGCCGATTGTCGGAGAGGTATCTCTGGGCCCACTCAGTAATACACATCACTATAAGCCTTGCAAGCATTGTGACTAATGAGTTAGTTGCGGGATGATGTATTACGGAACGAGTAAAGAGACTTGCCGGTGACGAGATTGAACTAGGTATAGAGATACCGACGATCGAATCTCGGGCAAGAAACATACCGATGACAAAGGGAACAACGTATGTTGTTATGTGGTCTGACCGATAAAGATCTTCGTAGAATATGTGGGAACCAATATGAGCATCCAGGTTCCGCTATTGGATATTGACAGGAGAGGTGTCTCGGTCATGTCTACATAGTTCTCGAACCCGTAGGGTCCGCACGCTTAACGTTACGATGACTGTTATATTACGAGTTTATATGTTTTGATGTACCGAAGGTTGTTCGGAGTCCCGGATGTGATCACGGACATGACGAGGAGTCTCAAAATGGTCGAGACATAAAGATTGATATATTGGAAGCCTATGTTTGGACATCGGAATTGTTCCGGGTGAAATCGGGATTTTTCCGAAGTACCGGGAGGTTACCGGAACCCCCCGGTAACTTAATGGGCCTTATTGGGCCTAGGTGGAAGAGAGGAGAGGAGGCCAGGGCAGGGCCGTGCGCCCCTTCCCCCCCCCCCCAGTCCGAATAGGACAAGGAGAGGGGGCGGCGCCCCCCCCCCTTCCTTCCTCCCCTCCACCTCTTCCCCCTCTCTCCTAGTCCAACAAGGAAAAGGGGGGGAGTCCTACTCCCGGTAGGAGTAGGACTCCTCCTAGGCGCGCCTCTCCTCCTTGGCCGGCGGCCTCCCCCTTGCACATTTATATACGGGGACAGGGGGGCACCTCTAGACACACAATTGATCAACGATCTTTTTGCCGTGTGCGGTGCCCCCCTCCACCATATTACACCTCGATAATATCGTAGCGGAGCTTAGGCGAAGCCCTGCGTCGGTAGAACATCATCATCGTCACCACGCCGTCGTGCTGACGAAACTCTCCCTCAACACTCGGCTGGATCAGAGTTCGAGGGACGTCATCGAGCTGAACGTGTGCTGAACTCGGAGGTGCCGTGCGTTCGGTACTTGATCGGTCGCATCGTGAAGACGTACGACTACATCAACCGCGTTGTGTTAACGCTTCCGCTATCGGTCTACGAGGGTATGTAGACAACACTCTCCCCTCTCGTTGCTATGCATCACCATGATCTTGTGTGTTCGTAGGAATTTTTTTGAAATTACTACGTTCCCCAACAGTGGTATCAGAGCCAGGTTTTATGCGTTGATGTTATGCACGAGTAGAACACAAGTGACTTGTGGGCGATAGAAGTCATACTGCTTACCAGCATGTCATACTTTGGTTCAGCGGTATTGTGAGATGAAGCGGCTCGGACCGACATTACGCGTACGCTTAGGCGAGACTGGTTTCACCGTTGCGAGCACTCGTTGCTTAAAGGTGACAGGCGGGTGTCTGTCTCTCTCACTTTAGTTGAACCGAGTGTGGCTACGCCCGGTCCTTGCGAAGGTTAAAACAGCACCAACTTGACAAACTATCGTTGTGGTTTTGATGCGTAGGTAAGAACGGTTCTTGCTAAGCCCGTAGCAGCCACGTAAAACTTGCAACAACAAAGTAGAGGACGTCTAACTTGTTTTTGCAGGGCATGTTGTGATGTGATATGGTCAAGACATGATGCTATATTTTATTGTATGAGATGATCATGTTTTGTAACCGAGTTATCGGCAACTGGCAGGAGCCATATGGTTGTCGCTTTATTGTATGCAATGCAATCGCCATGTAATTGTTTTACTTTATCACTAAGCGGTAGCGATAGTCGTCAAAGCAATAGTTGGCGAGACGACCACGATGCTACGATGGAGATCAAGGTGTCGAGCCGGTGACGATGGTGATCATGACGGTGCTTCGGAGATGGAGATCACAAGCACAAGATGATGATGGCCATATCATATCACTATATTGATTGCATGTGATGTTTATCTTTTATGCATCTTATCTTGCTTTGATTGACGGTAGCATTATAAGATGATCTCTCACTAAAATTTCAAGATAAAAGTGTTCTCCCTGAGTATGCACCGTTGCCAAAGTTCGTCGTGCCCAGACACCACGTGATGATCGGGTGTGATAAGCTCTACGTCCATCTACAAGGGGTGCAAGCCAGTTTTGCACACGCAGAATACTCAGGTTAAACTTGACGAGCGTAGCATATGCAGATATGGCCTCGGAACACGGAGACCAAAAGGTCGAGCGTGAATCATATAGTAGATATGATCAACATAGTGATGTTCACCATTGAAAACTACTCCATTTCACGTGATGATCGGTTATGGTTTAGTTGATTTGGATCACGTAATCACTTAGATGATGAGAGGGATGTCTATCTTAGTGCGAGTTCTTAAGTAATATGATTAATAGAACTTAAATTTATCATGAACTTAGTACCTGATAGTATCTTGCTTGTCTATGTTAATTGTAGATAGATGGCCCGTGCTGTTGTTCCGTTGAATTTTAATGCGTTCCTTGAGAAAGCAAAGTTGAAACATGATGGTAGCAATTACACGGCCTGGGTCCGTAACTTGAGGATTATGCTCATTGCTGCACAGAAGAATTACGTCCTGGAAGCACCGCTGGGTGCCAGGCCTCCTGCAAGAGCAACACCAGAAGTTATGAATGTCTGGCAGAGCAAAGCTGATGACTACTCGATAGTTCAGTGTGCCATGCTTTACGACTTAGAACCGGGTCTTCAACGACGTTTTGAACGTCATGGAGCATATGAGATGTTCCAGGTGTTGAAGTTAATATTTCAAGCAAATGCCCGGATTGAGAGATATGAAGTCTCCAATAAGTTCTACAGCTACAAGATGGAAGAGAATAGTTCTGTCAGTGAGCATATACTCAAAATGTCTGGGTATAATAATCACTTGATTCAACTGGGAGTTAATCTTCCGGATGATAGCGTCATTGACAGAATTCTTCAATCACTGCCACCAAGCTACAAGAGCTTCGTGATGAACTATAACATGCAAGGGAGGAATAAGACAATTCCCGAGCTCTTCGCAATGCTAAAGGCAGCGGAGGTAGAAATCAAAAAGGAGCATCAAGTGTTGATGGTCAGTAAGACCACTAGTTTCAAGAAAAAGGGCAAAGGGAAGAAGAAGGGGAACTTCAAGAAGAACAGCAAGCAAGTTGCTGTTCAGGAGAAGAAACCCAAATCTGGACCTAAGCCTGAAACTGAGTGCTTTTACTGCAAGCAAACTGGTCACTGGAAGCGGAACTGCCCCATGTATTTGGCGGATAAGAAGGATGGCAAGGTGAACAAAGGTATATGTGATATACATGTTATTGATGTGTACCTTACCAGAGCTCGCAGTAGCACCTGGGTATTTGATACTGGTTCTGTTGCTAATATTTGCAACTCGAAACAGGGACTACGGATTAAGCGAACACTGGCCAAGGACGAGATGACGATGCGCGTGGGAAACGGTTCCAAAGTCGATGTGATCGCCGTCGGCACGCTACCTCTACATCTACCTTCGGTATTAGTATTAGACCTAAATAATTGTTATTTGGTGCCAGCGTTGAGCATGAACATTATATCTGGATCTTGTTTGATGCGAGACGGTTATTCATTTAAATCAGAGAATAATGGTTGTTCTATTTATATGAATAATATCTTTTATGGTCATGCACCCTTGAAGAGTGGTCTATTTTTAATGAATCTCGGTAGTAGTGACACACATATTCATAATGTCGAAGCCAAAAGATGCAGAGTTGATAATGATAGTGCAACTTATTTGTGGCACTGCCGTTTAGGTCATATCGGTGTAAAGCGCATGAAGAAACTCCATAATGATGGACTTTTGGAATCACTTGATTATGAATCACTCGGTACTTGCGAACCGTGTCTCATGGGCAAGATGACTAAAACACCGTTCTCCGGAACTATGGAGAGAGCAACTGATTTGTTGGAAATCATACATACAGATGTATGTGGTGCGATGAATATTGAGGCTCGTGGCGGATATCGTTATTTTCTCACCTTCACAGATGATTTGAGAAGATATGGGTATATCTACTTAATGAAACATAAGTCTGAAACATTTGAAAAGTTCAAAGAATTTCAGAGCGAAGTTGAAAATCATCGTAACAAGAAAATAAAGTTTCTACGATCAGATAGTGGAAGAGAATATTTGAGTTACGAGTTTGGCCTACATTTGAAACAATGCGGAATAGTTTCGCAACTCACGCCACCCGGAACACCACAGCGCAATGGTGTGTCCGAACGTCGTAATCGTACTTTACTAGATATGGTGGGATCTATGATGTCTCTTACTGATTTACCACTATCGTTTTGGGGTTATGCTTTAGAGACGGCTGCATTCACTCTAAATAGTGCACCATCGAAATCCGTTGAGACGACGCCTTATGAACTAAGGTTTGGCAAGAAACCAAAGTTGTCGTTTCTTAAAATTTGGGGTTGCGATGCTTATGTGAAGAAACTTCAACCTGATAAGCTCGAACCCAAATCGGAGAAATGTGTCTTCATAGGATACCCAAAGGAGACTGTTGGGTACACCTTCTATCATAGATCCGAAGGCAAGACATTCGTTGCTAAGAATGGATCCTTTCTAGAGAAGGAGTTTCTCTCGAAAGAAGTGAGTGGGAGGAAAGTAGAACTTGATGAGGTAAATGTTCCTGCTCCCTTATTGGAAAGTAGATCATCACAAAAACCAGCTTCTGCGACACCTACACCAATTAGTGGGGAAGTAAATGATAATGATCATGAAACTTCAGATCAAGTTATTACTGAACCTCGTAGGTCAACCAGATTAAGATCCGCACCAGAGTGGTACGGTAATCCTGTTCTGGAGGTTATGTTACTAGACCATGACGAACCTACGAACTATGAAGAAGCGATGGTGAGCCCAGATTCCGCAAAATGGCTTGAGGCCATGAAATCCGAGATGGGATCCATGTATGAGAACAAAGTATGGACTTTGGTTGACATGCCCGATGATCGGCAAGCCATTGAAAATAAATGGATCTTCAAGAAGAAGACTGACGCCGACGGTAATGTTACTGTCTATAAAGCTCGACTTGTTGCGAAAGGTTTTCGACAAGTTGAAGGGATTGACTACGATGAGACCTTCTCACCCGTAGCGATGCTTAAGTCTGTCCGAATCATGTTAGCAATTGCCGCATTTTATGATTATGAAATTTGGCAAATGGATGTAAAAACTGCATTCCTGAATGGATTTCTGGAAGAAGAGTTGTATATGATGCAACCGGAAGGTTTTATCGATCCAAAGGGAGCTAACAAAGTGTGCAAGCTCCAGTGATCCATTTATGGACTGGTGCAAGCCTCTCGGAGTTGGAATAAACGCTTTGATAGTGTGATCAAAGCATTTGGTTTTTCTACAGACTTTTGGAGAAGCCTGTATTTACAAGAAAGTGAGTGGGAGCTCAGTAGCATTTCTGATATTATATGTGGATGACATATTACTGATTGGAAATGATATAGAATTTCTGGATAGCACAAAGGGATACTTGAATAAGAGTTTTTCAATGAAAGACCTCGGTGAAGCTGCATATGTATAAGGCATCAAGATCTATAGAGATAGATCAAGACACTTAATTGGACTTTCACAAAGCACATACCTTGACAAAGTTTTGAAGAAGTTCAAAATGGATCAAGCAAAGAAATGGTTCTTGCCTGTACTATAAGGTGTGAGATTGAGTAAGACTCAATGACCGACCACTGCAGAAGATAGAGAGAAGATGAAAGATGTTCCCTATGCTTCAGCCATAGGCTCTATCATGTATGCAATGCTGTGTACCAGACCTGATGTGTGCCTTGCTATAAGTTTAGCAGCGAGGTACCAAAGTAATCCAGGAGTGGATCACTGGACAGCGGTCAAGAACATCCTGAAATACCTGAAAAGGACTAAGGATATGTTTCTCGTTTATGGAGGTGACAAAGAGCTCATCGTAAATGGTTACGTTGATGCAAGCTTTGACACTGATCCGGACGATTCTAAATCGCAAACCGGATACATATTTACATTGAACGGTGGATCTGTCAGTTGGTGCAGTTCTAAGCAAAGTGTCGTGGCGGAATCTACGTGTGAAGCGGAGTACATAGCTGCTTCGGAAGAAGCAAATGAAGGAGTCTGGATGAAGGAGTTCATATCCGATCTAGGTGTCATACCTAGTGCATCGGGACCAATGAAAATCTTTTGTGACAATACTGGTGCAATTGCCTTGGCAAAGGAATCCAGATTTCACAAGAGAACCAAGCACATCAAAAGGCGCTTCAATTCCATCCGGGATTTAGTACAGGTGGGAGACATAGAAATTTGCAAGATACATACGGATCTGAATGTTGCAGACCCGTTGACTAAGCCTCTTCCACAAGCAAAACATGATCAGCACCAAGACTCCATGGGTGTTATAATCATTACTGTGTAATCTAGATTATTGACTCTAGTGCAAGTGGGAGACTGAAGGAAATATGCCCTAGAGGCAATAATAAAGTTAATATTTATTTCCTTATATCATGATAAATGTTTATTGTTCATGCTAGAATTGTATTAACCGGAAACATGATACATGTGTGAATACATAAACAAACAGAGTGTCACTAGTATGCCTCTACTTGACTAGCTCGTTGATCAAAGATGGTTATGTTTCCTAGCCATAGACATGAGTTGTCATTTGATTAACGAGACCACATCATTAGGAGAATGATGTGATTGACTTGACCCATTCCGTTAGCTTAGCACTCGATTGTTTAGTATGTTGCTATTGCTTTCTTCATGACTTATACATGTTCCTATGACTATGAGATTATGCAACTCCCGTTTACCGGAGGAACACTTTGTGTGCTACCAAACGTCACAACGTAACTGGGTGATTATAAAGGTGCTCTACAGGTGTCTCCAAAGGTACTTGTTGGGTTGGCGTATTTCGAGATTAGGATTTGTCACTCCGATTGTCGGAGAGGTATCTCTGGGCCCACTCATTAATACACATCACATAAGCCTTGCAAGCATTGTGACTAATGAGTTAGTTGCGGGATGATGTATTACGAAACGAGTAAAGAGACTTGCCGGTAACGAGATTGAACTAGGTATAGAGATACCGACGATCGAATCTCGGGCAAGAAACATACCGATGACAAAGGGAACAACGTATGTTGTTATGCGGTCTGACCGATAAAGATCTTCGTAGAATATGTGGGAACCAATATGAGCATCCAGGTTCTGCTATTGGTTATTGACCGGAGAGGTGTCTCGGTCATGTCTACATAGTTCTCGAACCCGTTGGGTCCGCACGCTTAACGTTACGATGACAGTTATATTATGAGTTTATATGTTTTGATGTACCGAAGGTTGTTCGGAGTCCCGGATGTGATCACGGACATGACGAGGAGTCTCGAAATGGTCGAGACATAAAGATTGATATATTGGAAGCCTATGTTTGGACATTGGAAGTGTTCCGGATGAAATCGGGATTTTTCCGGAGTACCGGGGGTTACCGGAACCCCCCGGTAACTTAATGGGCCTTATTGGGCCTAGGTGGAAGAGAGGATAGGAGGCCAGGGCAGGGCCGCGTGCCCCTTTCCCCCCAGTCCGAATAGGACAACGAGAGGGGTGCGGCGCCCCCCTTCCTTCCTCCCCTCCACCTCTTCCCCCTCTCTCCTAGTCCAACATGGAAAAGGGGGGGAATCCTACTCCCGGTAGGAGTAGGACTCCTCGTAGGCGCGCCTCTCCTCCTTGGCCGGCGGCCTCCCCCTTGCACCTTTATATACGGGGGCAGGGGGGCACCTCTAGACACACAATTGATCAACGATCTTTTAGCCGTGTGCGGTGCCCCCTCCACCATATTACACCTCGATAATATCGTAGCGGAGGTTAGGCGAAGCCCTGCGTCGGTAGAACATCATCATCGTCACCGCGCCATCGTGCTGACGAAACTCTCTCTCAACACTCGGCTGGATCGGAGTTCGAGGGACGTCATCGAGCTGAATGTGTGCTGAACTCGGAGGTGCCGTGCGTTCGGTACTTGATTGGTCGGATCGTGAAGACGTACGACTACATCAACCGCGTTGTGTTAACGCTTCCGCTATTGGTCTACGAGGGTACGTAGACAACACACTCCCCTCTCGTTGCTATGCATCACCATGATCTTGTGTGTTCGTAGGAAATTTTTTGAAATTACTACGTTCCCCAACAGATAGGATGTACTCCTGTCGTCCCCCTTCAAAATTGGCCATTGTGGCAACCCTTCCCGCCTAGAGTTTTCAGGGGAAGAGGATTGGGGCCAGTATAAATATAGGCTAGATGCCACCATAGAGAGGGGTCGAATCCGGAGCCCTTCCGAGGCGGTTTGTCTTCCTTGTACACTCATTTCTTCCTCCCTCGCAAGGCAATCCACCACAAAGCATGAGTAGGGTCTTACACCGGAAGGTGGCCCGAAATTAGGTATATGTCGTGTCGTGTCCTTTGTTCCTCTCGTTCGAGCACGCCAGAGCATCGTCGTGAGGCAGTGAGCAGGGAGTCGGACCTTAGTGGAGTTCTGTGAGCACACCCCAGAGTTCAAACCTTTTCTTGGGTCCTAGGAGCCCCGATTTTTGACATTTGGCACACAAGGTAGGGGTGTGTCAACGCTCTTCCACTCCGTTGTGGTTCTTGATCCACCGTCCTCATGGCTGACGCTCGCCATGTTCGCGCTGAGCGTCGGGTGGATCATCTCACCAAAACAACGCATGTGGGTCACGCCGACCGTTACCTCTCCACTTCGGCTGCCGCCACCGCCCCCACTGCCCACGAGTAGCAGGATTCCTCCATGCACCCTTCTATGCAACCCTACGGCCGCACCGCCCCGCCTTCCCTTACCTCGTCCACGGCTTCGTCCTCTCACGCTCGTCGTGGACCGGTGAACGCGCAGGCTGCCCTGCTCATGGTGCGAGAGCTGCTGCACTACCGCCCGACCAACGAGGGCTATGATGCCTGACTTGGCTGCATCATCGAGCTCGTCAACGCTGCGGGCGAGGCCCCGGCGCCTTCCCACTCACTTCGTCCTCCATCATCTCGTGCTGGCGACGTGGCTCACAGCGCGCCTCCGCCTCCTCCTCTACATGGTGACGACGCCGAGCCCCGGCACGATGCGCAGCCGCGCGCCCAGCCGCGTGGAGCACCTGCACCTGCTCGGGATGAGGCCAACTGCCAGATCATGCACCGCGGGCTGCTTGATGCACGGGCATCCCTTGAGCGGTGGCGCCAATGCCTGGACCGGGTCGCCCAAGAAGTCGCGGCTGCAGGACGCCAAGACCGCGCTGCACACGCGCAGGGCGCGCCCGTGAGCGCCGCCGGCTACCGGACCATCACTAGTGAGCTGCGCCGAGTGGTCTAGCCAGTCAAGTTCAAGCCAGAACTGCCCCCGCACTACGACGGCATCCCTGACCCCGCGGAGTTCCTCCAGCTCTGCATGCTAAGCATTGAGGCAGTGAATGGTGACGACAAGGTCATGACGAACTTTTTTCCCATGGCCCTCAAGGATGGCACGCGCGCTTGGCTCATGAACCTGCCCGAGGAGTCAACCTCTTCATGGGATGAGCTTTGCAGGCAGTTCATCGCCAACTTCCAGGGCACTCACGACCGTGCCCTCACCATCAACGACTTGCGGCGTGTGAAGCAGTACCCTGGCGAGACCCTCTGCAAGTTCATACGGCGCTTCATGCAAGTGTGTCACAAGATCCCGAAGACCTCAGACGAAGCCATCATCTCCTCATTCACCAATAGCGTCATGGATGTCAGGATGAGCGAGAAGCTCGCCATCAACGACGGCCTGAGCACGGTGCTGGAACTGTTCAACATGGCCGACAAGTGCGCCAAGGTAGAGGAAGGTCACCTCTTCCTCGTCAACAACCTCCACACCGAACTAGACAACAAGAAAGCCAAGGCCAAGGAAGTGAAGCGCAATGGCCCTGTCGTGCTGGCGGCTGAGCCTTAGCAAAAGCGCGGGCGTGATCACGATGAGCCCGTCAAGGATGGACGCCTGTTCTGCGTCTACCACAATGTGTGCGCCCACAACACCGACGACTGTCAAGAGCTCAAGGCGCTCCACGAAGAGCGCTTGGCCTGTCGCCCTGACCGCAACGACTGCGGATTCGGCCGCGGATGCGGCCGTGGTGGAGGCTGATGGGACAATCGCAACCCCCCCTCACCAGGGCTGGCGCGACCAACCTAGCGAGGGAGGCTGACGTGATCGGCCTCGTGAGGCGCATCTTCGGGACAATGCGGGCCTTCCATCATTGACACCACCTTCCAGGAGGACTGACAACAACTAGAATGACGAGGGAATTGCTCGGGCACCACTTGGAGGTGTGCTTCGATGCGTGCCCCTACAAGCAAGGAGCATGGTGCCAAGCGCCAGGACCGTGATGTCACTTGAAGCTACGTCGGTATTTCCCGAAAGAGGAAGGGATGATGCAGCACAGTGGCGGTAGGTATTTCCCTCAGATATGAAACCAAGGTTATCTAACCAGTAGGAGAACCAAGCAACACAACGTAAACAACCCCTGCACACAGATAACAAATTCTCGCAACCCGACGTGTTAAAGGGGTTGTCAATCCCTTTCGAGTACGGCGCCTCAAGTAGGCTAACGGACGTGAGATAAAATTGTAGTAGATTGATAGATCGAACGCCAAATAAAATAAATAAGTATAAATTGTAGCAAGGTATTTTTGTATTTTTGGTTCAATAGATCTGAAAATAAATGCAATGAAAAAGTAGATCGCAAACGCAAATATATGAGAAAGAGACCCGGGGGCCGTAGGTTTCACTAGTGGCTTCTCTCGAGAAAATAGCAAACGGTGGGTCAACAAATTACTGTTGGGCAATTGACAAAATTTCAAATACTCATGACGATCACAATGATAATTATATAGGCATCACGTCCAAGATTAGTAGACCGACTCCTGCCTGCATCTACTACTATTACTCCACACATCGACCGCTATCCAGCATGCATCTAGTGTATTAAGTTCATGGAGAAACGAAGTAATGCAATAAGAATGATGACATGATGTAGACAAGATCTATCTATGTAGAGATAGACCCCATTCTTTTAACCTTAGTAGCAACGATACATACGTGTCGGTTCCCCTTCTGTCACTGGGACCAAGCACCGTTAGATCGAACCCACTACAAAGCACCTCTTCCCATTGCAAGATAAATAGATCAAGTTAGCCAAACAGAACCCAGATATTAGAGAAGAAAGACAAGGCTATAAGAGATCATGCATAAAAGAGATCAAAGAAACTCAAATACATTCATGGATATAAAAGATAGATCTTATCATAAACTCAAAGTTCATCGATCCCAACAAACACACCGCAAAAGAGTTACATCATATGGATCTCCAAAAGACCATTGTATTGAGAATTCAGAGAGAGAGAGAGTTGAAGCCATCTAGCTACTAACTACGGACCCGAAGGTCTACAAACAACTACTCAAGCATCATCGGAGATGCATAAATGGAGGTGGTGAACCCCATCTGAGATGGTGTCTAGATTGGATCTGGTGGTTCTAGACTCTGCAACGGCTGGCTGAATATGTCGTCGACTCCCCTAGGGTTTTGGGAATATTGGGCTATTTATAGAGCAAAGAGGCGGTCCGGGGGGCATCCGAGGTGGCCACAACCAACCAGGGCGCGCCTGGGCCTCCTGGCGCACCCTGGTGGGTTGTGCTCTCCTCGGAGAACCCCCGAGGTGCAGCCAGGGCCCATTATGTTCCTTCTGGTCCAAAAAAATCTCCGTAAAGTTTCGTTGCATTTGGAGTCCGTCTGATAATGATTTCTTGCGATGTAAAAAACATGCAGAAAACAACAACGGGCACTTGGCACTGTGTCAATAGGTTACTACCAAAAAATGATATAAAATGACTATAAAATGATAAGAAAACATCCAAGATTGATAATATAACAGCATGGAATAATCAAAAATTATAGATACGTTGGAGACGTATCAGCATCCCCAAGCTTAACTCCTACTCGTCCTCGAGTAGGGAAGTGATAAAAACGGAATTTTTGATGTGGAATGCTGCCTAACATGTCATATCATATTCTTTTCTTTATAGCATGGACATTTGGACTTTTATATTGTTCAAAGCAATAGTCTAGTTTTGACATGATAATTTAAATACCCAAGCATATCAACAAGCAACCATGTCTTTCAAAATATCAACCCTAAAGTAAGTTATCCCTAGCCCATCATGCTCAACTATTGATCCATTCATGAAACACACTCGCATATTAGTTACACCCAATACTTAAGTACGATCATACTTCCTCCTAGTTGGTGCTTTTGTAAGAGAAGATTGAGACTCAAATTCAAAATAAAAATTGCATAATGTAAAAGAAAGTCCCTTCGCAGAGGGAAGTAGGGATTTGTCGACGTGCCAGAGCTCAAAGTGAAAAACTTAGAGATCAAAACATTTTGGGAGGTGTATCCATCCCACCAACGAAAATGACTTAGAGTTCCCAACACTTTCCATGCTAGATATATCATCGGCGGTTCCCAAACAGAAAATAAAGTTTATTCCTTTTTCCACCATACTTTCACTTTCCATGGCTAGCTGTATCCACGGTCGCCTTCCATACCAACACTTTCCAAGGAATGTATTATTTGACAACATAAAGTAAATTCATTTTTCATTTCGGGACTGGGCATACCTAATACCTTTGCCTTACTGTCGTGCAATGACAAGTGAATCAACACTCATCTTGAGAATAGCACATCTAGCATGGAAAATATTAGCCACCCCTCACCGCTCCGCGAGCGAAACAAACACACAAAAGAGAAGTTTATTTTGAAAATTAGAGATGGCACGTGCAAATTTTCTTAGAACGACAAAACAATACTGCATATAGGTAGATATAGTGGACTCATGTGGCAAAACTATTTTAAGGGTTTTTGGATGCACAAGTAGAGATCATACTTAGTGCAAAATGAAGGCTAGCAATAGATTGAGAAGCGACCAACCAAGAAACGAATAATCTCATAAGCAAGCATTAAGCATATATAACACCGAATAATGCACCACAAGTAGGATATAATTTCATTGCATGACTATTGACTTTCGTGCTTGCATAGGGAATCACAAACCTTAACACCAATATTCTTACTGAAGCATAATTACTCATCAACATAACTCACATATCGCATCATCATATCTCAAAACTATTACTAAGAATCAAGTTTATTTTGTCCAATGATCTTAATGAAAGTTTTTATTATATCCTTCTTGGATATCTATCACTTTGGGACTAATTTTCATGTGTTTCTTTTCATAAGCTCAAACAAATATAAGTGAAGATCATGAGCATAATATTTCTTTCTTTCTTTCAAAATAATTTAAGTGAAGCAAGAGATAATTTCTTGAAAATTTTACTAACTCTCAAATAAATCTAAGTGAAGCAAGAGAGCATTTCTTCAAAAAAAATACTAAATCACACCGTGCTCAAAAAGATATAAGTGAAGCACTAGAGCAAGTCCATTGCTCATAAAAATTTAAGCGAAGCATAGAGAGCAATTCTAACAAGTCATGACATGATTTTGGCTCTCCCAAATAGGTGTGTCCAGCAAGGGATCAAGACTTAAAACACAAAAGAAATCAAGCAAAGACTCATATCATACAAGACGATCCAAGCAAAACACATAGTATGTGACGAATAAAAATATAGCTTCAAGTAGAATATCGATTGTTGTTAGAAGAAAGAGGGGATGCCACTCGGGGGCATCCACAAGCTTAGTTGGTTTCTCATTTTTCAATAATATCTTGGGATGCCTGGGCATCCCCAAGCTTAGGCTCTTCTACTCCTTATTCCTTCATCCATTGTAAGATAACCCAAGACTTGAGAACTTCAATCACACAAAACTCAACAAAACCTTCATGAGATCCGTTAGTAAAAGAAAGCAAATCACTACAATAAGTACTGTACGAAACCAATTAATATTTTGTTTTTGCATTATATCTATTGTATTCCAACTTTTCTATGGCAAAAACTCATCAAAGAAAACCATAGAGCCATCAAAATAAGCACACAACGCAAAGAAAACAGAATCTGTCAAAACAGAACAGTCTATAGCAATCTGACTATTTCGAAAACTTCTGGAACTACAAAAATTGTGAAACAATAGGAATACCTGAGAAATTTGTATATTAATCTTCTGCAAAAAGAATTGGCATTTTATCATGCCCTGGTAAAAAATGAGAATTGTTTTTGTGAGCACAAAAGTTTCTGTTTTTCAGCAAGATCAAACAACTATCACCCAAGAAGATCCTATCGGTTCTAAGTGGCACAAACACTAATTAAAGCACAAAAAACACAATCATAAAAGTAGAATAATTTTGCAAACACTCAAGAACAGAAAGTAAAAAGCAAAAATAAATTTTATTCATTGGGTTGCCTCCCAACAAGCGATATAGTTTTACGCCCCTAGCTAGGCATAAGATTTCAACAGTGCTCACAAGAAAGATAATAATTGAAACACAAAGAGAGAATCATCAAAACATGTGACAAACACATTTAAGTCTAGCATACTTCCTATGCATAGGAATTTTATAGGAAAACAAATTGTCAAGACAACAAATATCTAGCATATGCAAAGGAGAGGAATAAAGCTTTGAAAATCTCAACATAACGAGAGGTAATTTAGTAACATGAAAAATTTTCACAACCATATTTTCGTCTCTCATAATTATTACATGTAGGATCATACTCAAATTCAACAATATAGCTATCATATAAAAATTTCTCTACATGATCCACATGCATGCAAAGTTGACACTCCTCCAAAATAGTGGGATTATCATCAAATAAAGTCATGACCTCTCTAAGCCCACTTTCATCATTATTGTAAACGTATTCATCATGAGGCTTAAATAAATTTTCAAGATCATAAGAAGAATCACCCCAATCATGATCATTGCAACAAATAGTGGACATAGCAAAATTAGCATCCCCAAGCTTGGGGTTTTGCATATTATTAGCACAATTGACATTAATAGAATTTATAGTAAAATCATTGCAATCATGCTTTTCATTCGTGGAGTTATCATGAATAACTTCATTTATTTCTTCATCACAATTTTCAGATTCACGAATCTCAAGCAAAACTTCATAAAGATAATCTAGTGCACTCAAATCACTAGCAATTGGTTCATCATAATTGGATCGTTTGAAAAGATTAGCATGTGGATGAGGATCCATATAAATAGATTATTACCAAGCAAAGATGCAAGCAAATAGGAGACACATGGTAACACAAGTAGAGATAGCAAACAATATTGCACACAAAAACAGATCCGGCAAAAAAACGGCGAATGCAAAAGAGGGGCGAATAAAACGGCAATTTTTTTTGAAGTGGGGGAGAGGAAAACGAGAGGCAAATGGCAAATAATGTAAATTGCAAGGAGATGAGATTTGTGTCGGGGGTGTCATACGACATATGCCAAAGGATGGCTTATCATGGTGGGGGAGAGTAAGACATCGCCGGTGCCTGGAAACGGGATAAGGCGTAGACATGTACGCCGACGCATCTTACCTAGGTTTGGGGCTCTCCTAGGACATAACACCCCTAGTCATGCTCTGCGGGGTCTCCGCATGATCACTAGATCAACAAAGGTGGCTACAAGTTTGCTCCTTGAGTTGTTTCTCTATTGGAGGAAGAAGAACAAGGCTAGCCCTAGCTTCACTCTCTCTATGTGTGTGTATGGTCTCTATGAGGCTGAACCCTTTGCATGGGTGCCCTGGGGGGTTTATATAGGCTTACCCCCTAGGGGTACATTGGTAATCTGGCCGGGTGTAGGACCCGGCTGTCAGTGTCTACGGTCGCCGGCTTCTCCGCCGGCCGCTGGGGCCCGCCGCTTGGTGGGTCCCGCCGGCTGTCTCGTACTTCACCGACAGGCCTCGCCCGCCGCTTGCGGGTCTTTCCGGCTGCTAAGTACTGTGGCTGTGCCACTAATGATGCATGCTTTGTCGGGGAGAGCATGGCTATAGTGCCGCCGCCTGGTGGGTGTTCACTGTAGCCATCCCCCATCTCTTCTGATTAATGGCGCACAGACTTTGAGGGAGGGGGAGGGCCGCCTGGTGGGGAGTCGGCCTCCCCTGTGCCGATAGGTCAGGAGTCGGTCTCTCACGGACAGGTAGGGCCCGCCACCTGCGGGCCGTACCAACAGTCCGTAATGGGAGCATGGCCTCCTCTGCCATGGGTGATGTCATGGGCTGCGTGGCAGCAGTGTCGTGCTAGGCGAGGGATGTCCGCCCAGTATGCTGCACTATGGCCACGCTCCGCCCTGGATTCAGGGGTGGAAGGTTGCACTGTAGCCATGCCCCATCTCGTTGTAATTATGTGGGTGCTAACTTTGAGGGCGCGAGGGCCGCCTGCTAGGAGTCGGCCCCCTCCGTGGCCGTTTTTTGGATTCCGCCGCCTCCGGGCAGCCGGTCATTTGGACCAGCCGGCCCCAAGAAGGCGGCCATCTGGCTTTGATTCTTGAGGGGCGCAGCCGGCCCGATGTTTTGAAATACCAGGGGAGGCTGATGTGGCTACCCGTGGTCATCCTCTCCGATAGTAGTCCCCGAAGCTGGTGGGGCGCTAAGGCTAAAGGAGGCGAGGAGCCTCAGCAGCTTCCTACTCCGAGTGGTCTGGTTGATCTTGCTTCGTCTGTCTTCTGAAGCGTCGACTGCAAGGACCCGGCCGTGGCCAGGCAGGCCGCCTGGTGATTTCAAAACGTCGCGGCGGGAGCCAGGTGGCACGCCAGCCGGGCGCCAAGCTTGCCGCCCGCTGCCCGTACGCCACGCGGCGCCAGCCAGCCAGGCTAGCCTGCTAGCCCACGCGCGCGACGGGACGTCGCCGTAGGCTGAGGCCCGCCACTACCGGGCCTCGGCGCGCGCATGGATCCGCTATGGCCGAGGCGGTCAGTTGAAATTCCAAGGCGCAGTCATTACACGATGTTACCACGCGATAAATGTGGGGACGTGGGGTCGTGGGCGCAGTTAATCCCACGACTCCCCATGTTCTCGCCCCCTCGTCTCCGCCGCCCTGGGCTATAAGTAGGCGGAGGTGGGGGCGGCTGACGCATGCGCACCCTCCACTCCATTTTCCTTCCCTCTTCTTCTCGCTGCTGCCGTCACACTCCCGCCTCTCGCCGAAGTGCTACTGCTGCCCATCGTCGCCGAGCATACCCTCCCCGCAGCATCGCAGCTCCGCCGCGGGCTCGGGTATTCTTCGCCGCGCCGCGCCTCCGTCGGGCCCAAGCTTCTCATGGTGCGCGAACGGGTCGGCGCTTGGGACAGCTCTAACGTCCACGAGGATCACCTCACTTTCCTCCGCCAAACGCGACGGCTGCCCGGCGAGAACTACGTACAGGTACGTGTTCCAAGCGAGGCGGAGATCTCGCCGGCACCGGAGGAGGGCGACCGCGTCGTCTTCCGGTCGCACTTCCTTCTCGGCTTCGTCCTGCCGGCGAGCGACTTCTTCCGCTCCTTTCTTCAGTTCTATTGGCCCCAGCCGCACCACCTCACACCAAACACAGTGGTGCTGCTGTCCGCCTTCGTCACGCTCTGCGAGGGTTACCTCGGCATCCTCCCCGCCCTCGAGCTTTGGGGGGAGTTTTTCTACACCAAGCTCGGCACCGCCGCCAAGAAGGAGGCGGCACAGTGTGGAGCTGTCATCGCGGTGTGATGTTCGGGTGCTGGGAACTGCTTCTTGGCCATCAACTTGTCATACTCGGTCAAGTTTTTTTTGAGGAAGAACGATAGTGGGAGAGGCTCCCACTGACTTTGTATTACTCACAAAGGAACAATTACATATGTGTTACAAAGGGTTTTTGTGGCCCCCCGGCCATGCTAGCTATCCACGGTCTTAGTGACCCAAGTTTATAATGTAATTAGATAGGAAGGGATGAAGATCCTCCCGGCAGTTATGTGTTAGCAGCTCCAAGAGGTGCTTGAACCTAGCTAGCCATGCTCCATAGGAGTGCTGAGTCCCTCTAAAGTGTTGATTGTTTCTCTCCATCCAAAGACTCCAAGCAGCCAAGAGAAAGATATCCATGAAGAGAGGTTGTCTCCAATTACCTCTACCTCCATGCAGAAGAGCTAGTCTGTTGTCAGCTATCGGCCATGTCACTCCAACTACATCCCAGCAGCGTTGGCTAAAGGGGCAATTGAAGAACAGATGTTCCACCGTTTCCTCTGGAGGGTTTTGACAGAACATGCATGCATAGTTGCCCCCCACGACAACAAAATGTCTGCGTTTGAGCATATTCCTGGTATTCAGACGATCAACTAGGAGTAGCCACCCAAACATCTTGAATTTGATCGGGCTTTTAGCTTTCCAGAGCCATCCAAACGCCTCATCTGCCACAACCTGTTTGTAGCAGTGGTTATAGAACTTCTTGGACGAAAAACGCACGAGCAAGCATTCCCAGACATCACAGCTATCGGCGGCCAGCCGATTTTGCGGCAACCCCTCCTCGATCTCTTTGATTTCCTCTCTCGCCTGGTTCGAGAGAGGTAGACTAAAAATCGTGGATGGGTCAGTTGCAGTAAGAACCTTAGCAATGGAGTCGTCCTCATGCAAACAAAATGAAAAGGCTCGTGGGTATATATCCATTAATGGGGAATCTTGAGTATTATCAAACCAAACATCTTTCCAGAACAGAGCACTAGAGCCATCCCCGGGGGTGACTTTAGTGATACCTCGGAAGATCCCACTGAGTTGCATCACATCTTTCCACCAGAAAGAGCCCACCGCCTTAGACGCATGCGGTATCTTGTTTCTGTAGTAGGCCTCCCAAACAAGCTCCACCCAGGGAACATCTTCATGATTATAGAATTTGAAAAGATATTTTAGGAGGAGGGCTGCATTCTGTGTTTTAAGATCAATAACACCAAGGCCTCCGCAGCGTTTTGGGCGGCAGACAAGTTCCCAGGCCGCAAGAGAGTTATTTTTGACCCCGTCGTCAGAGTTTTTAGCCCAGAGGCAATATCTACGCAGCTTGTCTAGATGTTCAATCACCTTTGGGTGTATCTTGATTGTGCACATTGCATATATCAGCATCGAAGTCACAACTGAATTGACAAAAGTCAGTTTAGCCCCGGATGACATCAGTGACAGCGCAGTGGATGTCTTCCGCTCAACTGCATGAACCAGCGGCATAAGATCAAGGACACTGGGCCTCGTCGTGCCCATTGGTAGGCCGAGGTATGTGAAGGGCATGGAACCAACAGAGCAACCAAAAACCCCAGCTAGTTCACAAGCACGTCGGTGATCAATGTTAATGGGTATGAGAGTTGATTTCTGAAAATTGATCTTCAGCCCAATGGAAGTAGCATAATCTTCTAGGATAGCTTTCATACGGGCAGCCTGCACGGGACATGCCTGCATAACTAAAATTGTGTCGTCAGCGTATTGGACAACCGGGAAGTCACCCGCCCTATCACGAGGGAGAGGAAGATCAAACAGCCCTCGAGTATAAGCATCGTTAACTGCTGCTTGGAGGATATCAGCTGCAAGGACAAAGATCAACGGTGAGAGAGGGTCCCCCTGACGCACTCCACACTTACAGTTGAATTTTCGACCAGGGACTCCATTAAGGAGTACAGAAGAGACCCCCGAGCCAAAGATCGTATTCATCCATCCAAGCCATTTGTCATCAAAACCCATGTGTTTCATAATTTCCATCATGGGGGCGTGCTCAATAGTGTCATACGCCTTGGCAAAGTCAAGTTTGAGGAGGATGTTTTCCCTCGCTGAGGTATGGCATTGATGGATGTATTCAAACGACCACGCTAGGCAATCCTGGATAGTCCTCCCTTTGAGAAAACCGTACTGATTTCTGTGTATGATCTTGAGGATGACTTTCTGTAGCCGATTTGCCAAGATCTTAGTGATGATTTTCAGACAACAATTCAGTAAAGTAATTGGTCTATAATCATTTGCAGTTTCTGGAGAAGAGTTCTTTGGGATCAATGTGATATACCCCTCACTAATACTGGTTATATCTAGCCCTCCGGCATGAAATGCATGGCACAACTCATAGAAGTCCGACTTGATGATCGGCCAGCAGCTCTTAAGGAAGCAACCATTAAAACCATCAGGACCCGGAGCCCGATCACTCGGCATTTCCTTAAGCTCCGGGTCCTGATGCCGGCAGAGCTGGCTTATACAGGCGGCCTGTATAAGCCGACAGTGTCCTCGGCTCGAAGGTTCAGTTGGTGCGGTGCTCTGCCGGCAGGCCGCCTGTAT